>NW_024082488.1:0-173927 GCF_003009895.1 Hyaena hyaena
GGAACAAGGGGGAGAAGAAGGGCGGAAATGGTGGGGGAAAGGGAGAGAGGCAAACCATGAGAGACTCTTGAATGCTGACAAAAACTGAGGACTGATGGATGTGGGGGGGAGGGGGGGATGGGCATGGAGGAGGACACTTATGGGGATGAGCACTGAGTGTTATGTGGAAACCAATTTGACAATAAACTATTTGTGAAAAAAAAAAAAGAAAATTGAGTGAGAGTCTGGGGAATTTTTATAATAACTGGCTGTAAGTCCAGTGGGTTCGTGGGAGGGTTTCTGGGGTTGAGGAGACATGAAAGATGGACCCAAAAAGGGGATACCCACAGTTGTAGCAACATCCTTCAAAGATGCTGTGGCACTCTCATCTTCATGTGGGGTTGATAACGAGGTACAAAGAGATTGCTGTGAACATCTCCAGATGAGTAGCAGGGGTCTAGATGTGAACGTTGGGAAAGAGAGGCAAAGAGGTTAGCTTCCACTTTTTTTTTCAATAAATGAAATTATTACTTTCTAAATTGAATATTTTAGGTAATCTCATATATATAAAATTAAATGTGTGTTCTTGTTAATAAATTGACTTCCAATCATGCATAGTTTTATTTTTTTTCTGCCTCATTGTATGTACTTATTAAATTGGATTAAATTAATTTACAAAAAAATTAATTTGAACATAAAGCATTTATTTAAAAATAGGGCCAGGGGGAAACTAATTTCTCTACAGCATTAGTCTATGATTTAAGGAAAATACAAAAAGTATAATGAAAGATAATAAAATAAGAAATAGGAACATAATCCAAGAAGACAAAAGAAAAGTTGGCAAGAAAATCCCAGTGCTATTTTCCAAATTCTGAGTTTACCAGTAAAACCAGATTTTATTCCAGCAATTGTCCTTAGAACATCTTAGCCTTAGTTTCCAACTTGCCAAGAACATTGATATTTATCTTATGATTCAATATTTTTAAATTAGAAAAATGTCATATAAGTACAATGTCTAAAACACACACACACACACACACACACACACACACACACACACACACACGCAAAGATCCATTTCAACACATGGGGAGTGTACCATGATTTTGTTGTTATTATTTGGGAATAAATTTTCAAAAAGATATGAGATGTGATTTAACTTTAATTGTATTTTATTGATTTTTAAATCTTTTTAAGAAATATAATTTATTGTCAAGTTAGCTAACATACAGTGTATACAGTGTGCTCTTGGCTTTGAGGGTAGATTTCCGTGATTCGTTGCTTACGTACAAAACCCAGTGCTCATCTCAACAAATGCCCTCCTCAGTGCCCATCACTCATTTTCCCCTCTCCCCCACCCACCCCCATCAATCCTCAGTTTGTTCTCTCTATTTAAGAGTCTCTTACGTTTTGCCTCCCTCCCTCTCTGTTTGTAACTATTTTTCCCCTTTCATTCCTCCATGGTCTTCTGTTAAGTTTCTCAAGTTCCACATATGAGTGAAAATATATCATATTGGTCTTTCTCTGACTGACTTATTTCACTTAGCATAATACCCTCCAGTTCCATCCATGTTGTGGCAAATATCAGGATTTCATTCTTTCTCATTGTCAAGTAGTATTCCATTGTATATATAAACCACATCGTCTTTAGCCATTCATTAGTTTAGGACATTTGGGTTCTTTCCGTAATTTGGCTACTGTTGAAAGTGATGCTATAAACATTGGGTACATGTACCCCTTAGAATCAGCACTCCTACGTCCTTTGGATAAATTTACAGTAGTGTAACTGCTGGGTTGAGGGTAGTTCTCTTTTCAACTTTTTGAGGAACCTCCAAACTGGTTTCCAGAGCAGCTGCACCAGTATGCATTTCCACTAACAGTGCAAGAAAGTTCCCATTTCTCCACATCCTCACTAACATCTGTTGTTTCCTGAGATGCTAATTTTAGCTGTTCAGACTGCTGTGAGGTGGTATCTCAATGTGGTTTGATTTGTATTTTTTTTGATGATGAGTGATGTCAAGCACCTTTTCATGTGTCTGTTGGCCATCTGGATGTCTTCTTGGGAAAAGTGTCGATTCATGTCTTCTTCCCATTTCTTCACTGGATTTTTGTTTTTTGGGGTGTTGATTTTGATCAGTTCTTTACAGATTTTGGATACTAACCCCTTATCCAATATGTCATTTGCAAATATCTTTTCCCATTTAGTCGGTTGAGTTTTAGTTTTGTTGACTATTTCCATTGCTGTGCAGAAGCTTTTTATCTTGGTGAGGTCCCAATACTTCATTTTTGCTTTTATTTCTCTTGCCTTCAGAGACATATTGAGTCAGACGTTGCTGCAGCTGAGATCAAAGAGGTTGTTGTCTGTCTTCTCCTCCAGGGTTTTGATGGTTTCCTGTCTCACATTTAGGTCTTTCATCCATTTTGAGTTTATTTTTGTGTGTGGTGTAAGAAAGTGGTCCAGCTTCATTCTTCTGCATGTTGCTGTCCCGTTCTTCCAGCACCATTTGCTAGAGACTTTTTTCCATTGGATACTCTTTCCTGCTTTATTAAAGATTAGTTGGCCATAGATTTGTGGGTTCAATTCTGAGTTCTCTATTTTATTCCATTGATCTGTGTGTCTGTTTTTGTGCCAATACCATATTGTCTTGATGATTACAGTTTTGTAGCAAAGGCTAAAGTCCAGGATTGTGATATCTCCAGCTTTGGTTTTCTTTTTCAACATTACATTGGCTATTTAGGGTCTTTTCTGGTTCCATATAAATTCTAGGATTGTTTGTTCTAGCTTTGGGAAGAATGCCAGTGCAATTTTGATTGTGATTACATTGGATGTGTAGACTACTTTGTGTAGTATTGACATTTTAAGAATATTTGTTCTTCCAATCCATGAGCATAGAATGTTTTCCCCTTTCTTCATGTCTTCTCCAATTTCTTTCGTAAATGTTCTATAGTTTTCAGCATACAGATCTTTTGAATCTTTGGTTAGGTTTATTCCAAGGTATTTCATGGTTCTCAGTGCAATTGTAAATAGGATCGATTACTTGATTTCTCTTTCTGTTGCTTCATTATTAGCGTACAGAAATGCAACCAATTTCTGTACATTTATTTTGCATCCTGTGACTTTGCTGAATTCGTGTATCAGTTCTAGCAGCTTTTTGGTGGAGTCTTTTGGGTTTTCCATGTAGAGTATCATGTCATCTGCAAAAAGTGAAAGTTTGACTTCTTTGCCAATTTGGATGCCTTTTATTTCATTCTGTTGTCTAATGGCTGAGACCAGCACTTCCAACACTATGTTAAACAACAGTGGTGTCAGGGGATCTCAAGGGGAAAGCTCTCAGTTTTTCCCCATTGAGGATGATATTAGATGTGGGTTTTTCATATTTGGCTTTATGATGTTATGTTATGCTCCTTCTATCCCAACTTTATTGAAGGTTTTTTTATTAAGAAAGGAGGATAAATTTTGTCAAATTCTTTTTCGTGCTCGCTTTGGCAGCACATATACAAATGCTTTTTCTACATCTATTGACAGATGATGCACATTCTATTAATGTGATGTATCACATTGATTGGTTTGTGAGTATTGAACCAGCCTGCAGTCCAGGAATGAATCCCACTTGATCATGGTAAATAATTCTTTAATATAATGTTGAATTCGATTTGCTAGTATCTTGTTGAGAATTTTTGCAGCCATGTTCATCAGGGATATTGGCCTGGAATTCTCCTTTTTAGTTGACTCTGTCTGGTTTGGGAGCCAAGGTAATGCTGGCTTCATAAAATGAGCCTAGAAGCTTTCCTTCCATTTCTATTTTTTTTGGAACAGCTTGAGAAGGATAGGTATTAACTCTGCTATAAATGTCTGGTAGAATTCCCCTGGGAAGCCATCTGGCCCAGGACTTTTATTTGTTGACAGGTTTTTGATAATTGATTCAATTTCTTCTCTGGTTATGGAGCTTTTCAAATTTTCAATTTCTTCCCATTTGAGTTTTGGTAGTGTGTGGGTGTCCAGGAATTTGTCCATTTCAGGTGAGTTGTCCAGTGTGTTGGCATATAATTTTTCATAGTATTCGCTAATAATTGTTTTTATTTCTGTGGTGTTTGTTGTGATCTCTCCTCTTTCATTCATGATTTTATCTATTTGGGTTCTCTCTCTCTTCTTTTTGAGAAGTCTGGCTGGGGGGTTATAAACTTAAAAAAGAAACCCAGCTCTTATTCATTGATCTGTTCTACAGTTTTTGTGGGGAAGTTTGGTATTATTTATTTCTGCTGTAATCTTTATTAATTCTCTTTTTCTACTGGCTTTGGGGTTTCTTTGTTGTTCTGCTTTAGTTCCTTTCGGTGTGAGTTTAAGTTTTGTATTAGGGAAGTTTCTTGAGATAGGCCTGGATTGCAATGTACTTTCCCCTTAGGACTGCCTTTGCTGAATCCCAAAGAGTTTGGACTGTCATATTTTCATTTTCATTTGGTTCAATATAATTTTTTATTTCTTCTTTAATTGCCTGGTTGAACCATTCATTCTTTAGTAGGGTGTTCTTTAACCCCCATGCACTTGGAGGCTTTCCAAATTTTTCTTGTGGTTGATTTCAAGTTTCATAGCATTATGATCTGAAAATATGCATCGTATGATCTCAATTCTTTTATGTTTATTGAGGGCTGTTTTGTGACCCAGTATGTGATCACATTCTCCATGTGCACTTGAGAATGTTCCATGTGCACTTGAGAAGAATGTGTATTCTGCTGCTTTTGGATGAAAAGTTCTGAATGTATCTGCCAAGTCCATCTGGCCATCATCCAAGGCCATTGTTTCCTTATTGATTTTTTACCTAGTTGATCTGTCCATTGCTGTAAGTGGAGTATTAAAGTCCCCTGAAATTACCATATTCCTACCAATAAGATTGCTTATGTTTGTGATTAATTGGTTTATATATTTGGGTGCTTTCAAAGTGGGAAAATAAACGTTTACAATTGTCAGCTCTTCTTGTTAGATAGACCCCATGATTATGATATAATGTCCTTCTTCATCCCTTGTTACAGCCTTTAGTTTAAAATCTAGTTTGTCTGATATAAGTATGGCTACTCCAGCTTTCTTTTGACTTCCAGTAGTATGATAGATGGTTCTCCATCCTTTCACTTTCAATCTGAAGGTGTTCTCAGTTCTAAAATAGGTCTCTTGTAGACAGCATATATATGGATCTTATATTTTCATCCATCTGATACCCTATGTCTTTTAATTGGAGCACTTAGTGCATTTACATTCAGAGGGACTGTTGAAGGATATGGATTTAGTGTCACTATGCTATCTGTAGGTTTCGTGCCTGTGGTGATGTCTCTGGTCCTTTGTAGTCTTTGCAGTGTTCCATTTACAGAGTCCCCCTTAGGATCTTTTGCAGGGCTGATTTAGTGGTCAAGAAGTCCTTCAGTTTTTCTTTAGCTGGTGAAGCCTTTATCTCTCCTTCTATTCCGAATGATGGCTTTGCTGGATAAAGGATTCTTGACTGCATATTTTCCCTATTAAGCACATTGAATATTTCCTGCCACTTCCTTCTGGCCTGCCAAGTTTTAGTGGACAGGTCTGCTACTACCCTTATATGTCTATCATTATAGGTTAAGGCCTGTTTGTCCCTAGCTGCTTTTATAGTTCTCTCCTTATCTTTGTATTTTGCCAGTTTCACTATGCTATGCTGTGGAGAAGACCTATTCTTATTAAATCTGAAGGGAATTCTCTGTGCCCCCTGGATTTGAATGTCTGCCTTCTTCCCCAAATTAGGGAATTTCTTAGCTATAATTTGTTCAAATAAACCTTCTGTGCATTTCTCTCTTCTTCTTCTTCTGGAACTCCTATGATATGGATATTATTATGTTTTATTGAATCACTTAGTTCTCTAATTCCTCCCCTGTGGTCTAGTATTTTCTTATCTCTCTTTTTCTCAGTTTCATCGTTTTCCATAATTTTATCTTCTAATTCACTTATTCTCCCCTCTGCTTCCATCCTTGATGTCACTGTAACTATTTTATTTTGCACCTCATTACAGCGTTTCTTAATTTGTCATGAGTATTCCTTATTTCCTTGATCTCTACAACAATAGATTCTCTGCTGTCTTCTATACTTTTTTCAAGTCCAGCTATTAATCTTATGACTATTATTCTAAATTCATATATATTGTTTATATCTTTCTTTGAGCAATTTTATAGCTGTCATTCCTTCCTGGAATTTATTTTGAGGAGAATTCTTCCATTTCATTATTTTGGCTAGTTTTATGTCCCTTATGTGTTTTAATAGCTTGTGATGTGTACTGCATCTGGAAGCACTATTATATTAAAAAGGGGTCATACGCTGTCCAAGGCCTGGCCCTTCAGAAGTTGTTTTTAGAGTGTGTTGTGTGCTCTCTGTTGTTATGACTCTGGTTGCTTTATCTCCCTATACATAATGGTGGTTTGGGTCTTCCACCAAGTGTGCTGTGATTTGTTCATTAAATTAACCCTGGAAAAAAATTTTTTTAAATTTTTGGGAAGGGGGAAAAGCCTTATCCCATACAAAGAGAGAAATGATAGGGGTGGAGAAAAAGAAAAGGAAAAAAATTGCAGAAAATCAAAGAAATTATATGGCTTAATCCAAAGAGAGAGAGGGAAATAAAGAAGGAGATACAGAAGAGGTGTTAAAAGAATAGATTAAAAATGTCCTAGTAAACAAATCAACAACCAGAACAGAGAAAGGAAGGAATAAGAGGAAGAAAAAGAAGGAAAAATAACAACAACAACTATATATATATATATATATATATATATATATTAAAGAATTGATCAAGAATCAAATCAGAAAATGCAAAAAAAAAAAAAAAAAAAAACCACCTGCTGGGCAAATACCTGATGGTGCCTTGGAGCCCAGTGGCTATGCTGGTCTGAGGAGGTGCTCTCTGGTTTGGTGAGCATCAATCTTGCTCCATTAGATATGCAGTTACCAGGTGTGGAGGGGTGTGGTTTGGTGTAGGCGCATCCTGCTCCCACTCTGGGCCCGCTGTGCATTCTCTGAAGCCCCACCTTATTGGTGATGGTGAGAAAAATGGTGATACCCTGTCTCTCCCCAACCCCCCCTCCTGTTGTCCCAAACCACTCTGTTCATGCTGTCCTTACAGTGCTGTGTGGGCGCCAGCAGGCCATTTTTGCAATGGCTTAAAGGATCCCATTCCATGTGCCCCCAGTTCGGGGAAGTGCCATCTCTGCCCAGCCATCAACAGAAGACCTCTGGCTCCTCATGGTGCTGTGGGGGCACAAGTGCACTGGTTTGTACTGTATCTCCCAAGATTTTGGCTAGGATTCAAACCCCAATGTCTTAAAGGATCCCAATCCATGAACCCTGATTCCGGGGCAGTGCATCCACCCACCCAGCACTCCAATAAAGGGCCTCTGGCTGGCAGGTGCATGCAGGGCCTCTTGTCCTTGGAGGCTACAGACCTTCTTCCCTCAGCACTCGAGGGAGAGGACTGCTCTCTCTGACTGTGTCTGAGATGGCTACCCAGCCTGGGGCTGGCTCCCCTACTCCCAAAGTTGCAAACAGGATGGCAGCAGACCCCAGTCTGGAGAAAACCCCAGGAACCTGGAATGAGATAGAAATTGGTTCTTTCTCCGATTTTTCCTTTCCCTAGGCCTTGGTTCTTCTCCTATCCAAATACAGTCCTACGCTTCCACAGCCTCTCTTTCTCTTCCTTTTGATCCTTCCTCCACATTTTATCTCTCTCAGATCACAATCACCCATCTATGGCCCATCATGTTGTCCTCATGGGCCCCTGGAGATGCTTCACTGTGTAGCCTGGATTCCTGGAATTCCCAGTCTTCTGGCCTCAAGACTGCTGCGTTTGAAGGATGAGGAAACTTCAGGTCCCCCTATTTCTCCACTGTGTTGACTCATTTTTATGATCAGTTTGCCCCCATTTTGAAGAGGTACCAGGGGCCCTGGACTTCTTTTACCTGAGACAGAAACTGTTTTGTTTAAACGTTTGTTATTTGGTGTTTTTCTAGTACGTGTATCTGAACCAAATCACACTTGATACAGTTTGTTTTGTGATGTGCTCTGAGGTTAGAGCCACAATTGAATTGATTAGGCTGTCATGCTATCCAAGTTGAGCTCTGACTGGGAGATGAATTAGCATAAGACAGTTCATAGAGACAAAACAAATTCACCTCAGCTTAGACTCAAGAACTGAGAATTCCTTTCACAGAGGGACTTGGAAAGTTTTCAAAGCAAGTGGTAAATTGGAGCCTTTAGAAAATGACCTTGTTATTTTGATTGGGATTGCACTGAATGTGTAGATTGCTTTGGGTAGTAATGACATTTTAACAATATGCATGGATTGAACTTGAGGGTGTTATGCTGAGCAAAATAAGTCAGATAGGGAAAGACAGATGCCATATGCTTCCACTTATAGAAGGATCAGGAGAAACTTCACAGTTTTGGGGGACAAGAAAGGAGGGAAAGTAGTTGGGGAGAGGGAGGGAGGCAAACCAAGAGAGGCTCTTGAATAGTGAGAACAAACCGAAGGCTGATGGGGGTGGGGAAAGAAGGGGGGTGATGGGCATGGAGGAGGGCACTTGTTGGGATCAGCACTAGGTGTTGTATGGAACCCAACTTGACAATAAACTATGAAAGAAAAAACAAAAACAAAAAATAAACCACAAAAAACCCCCACCAATTAGCAGGTAAGATGGAGGCTTTTGAAACTGAATAAATAAAAATGTCTCATTTAAAAAAAAAGAAAGAAAGGAAAATGACCCTGCTACAACAAGCCACTCGAGCAACTGTTTTGGTTTCCATGTGGTTTAGCAAAGTTGATAGACACTCATTCTCTTGTACCTCTGATGGCGTCACCCCACCTTCATTACCAGTGAGTTAGTAGGCTCAATAGGTGACTAAGCTGAAGCTTCTGTTCTTCCCAAGCTGTTACATTCAGATAAAGTTGCTCCTTAGGAGTAACAGACACACAAACAGCATCACAGGAGGAAAGCTACCCAGCAGTGCTGGGAAACTGATGGATGAAGCCAGCGGTCTCCGTATCTCCAAACATCTGCTGCCTCTCAGCAGGGGTCATCCATCAGTGCATGACTGAAAGGGGCTGAGCATCCTTGGGGTTCTGCTCCATGTCTTGGTTTCCAGATGCCTCGCTAAAGATGGCAATCATTATCATGCCTGAGTGGCCAGCCCTCCCACATCTCAGGCGGGTCTGAATGCTTGATGGATCCATTAATCTTGGCTCTGGTGAAGGGCAGCATACATTTCAATTAAGATGTGGCCAGAAATCTCCCCTGGACAATGCCACACAGGCAGTGAGGACAGAGGACTTAGAGTTAGGTGGCTTGGTTCAAGTCCTAGTTTATTCACCTACAGATTTTTGAGTCTGAAGAAGTCACTTAGCTGTTACAAATCTGTTTTCCATGTGATGAGTGACTCAGACTCACTTAACGGGCACCTACTAAGAGCTAAAGGCTATGTTAGGAAGAGGTCCAAGAAAGACACAGTTCCTGTAACATAGGTTACTGACGATATTAGATATTCTTTGGATATAGTTTTGAGGAAATTTAAAACAATGAGGTATATAAAAGGACTTAAGAGCTTAAAGTACTCAATAAATATAAGGTGATGCTACAATTCTTGAAGATGCTGATCTGACAAATAACATTTAGTAGCAAGCTTAAATTTATTAGGGATGCTCTAATGCTTGGCATGGTAGAGATTTCTAGTATTTGTTTATATTTGGTTCTCCAGTCCTTCGTGGTCAATGGGAGGATTACACTTCTCTACTCACTTGTACTTGGGCCAGGCCATGTGCCTAGCTTTGACCAATAGGACATGATCAGAGGTGAGATGTATTATTTGGGGCCAAAGTACATAATTGTTAGTGTGACATTTTAGGTAGTCTTGTCCTCTGCCTTGGCAATCAAAGATGTCTTCATTTCCAAGTAGTGTAACCACAAGATGCTGTGGTCTCTGTAGCTTTGAATTGACCTGGAGATATTTCCAGATCTGCAGGAGATTTTTCATGGAGAAGAAATATATTCTTATTGGTTTGAACCATTTAAATTTGGATGTTGCTTATCATCATCTCATAGATTAGATTAGGTCTTGGTTGGATGAAAGGACTCCACATAATTTGTCCTATTGGAAACTATGATGCAATTTTAGAACGGTATAATTGGGCTATTTTTATTTACACAAGAAATCTGATCTTTTGTCTGCAGCCCATAATCAGTGCCACATCTCAGGTTCTGCAGAGCTAACTTTCCCTTGGTCCTTGCGTTAGCCAAGTGTTCAAAGTCGTGTGTCTAGAGTTAGGTCACCAAAGGTTTAAATCCTGGCTTTGCCATTCATTTGTTTTGTGACCTTGCACAACCGACCAACTGACCTCTCTGAATCCTTATTTTTCTCAACTACAAAATGAGGATATTCACATCTCTTACCAGTCAGGATCGAGGTGGGGATTAAATGAAATGATGGATGTAAAACATTTAGCCTGCTGTGTAGCAAGTGATTAAAAACTGATGTTTACTATTGTTGATGTTTCTCATTTAATAAGTGCAAGTTCTTTTTGTTTGTTTGTTTTTAAATTTACATCCAAGTTAGTTAGCATATAGTCAAATAATGATTTCAGGAATAGATTCCAGTGATTCATCCTCTATGTATAACACCCAGTGCTCATCCCAACAAGTGTCTTCCTTAATGCCCTTTATCCATTTAGCCCATTCGCCCACCCACAATGCCTCCAGCAACCCTCAGTTTGTCCTCTGTATTTAAGAGTCTCTTGTGTTTTGTTCCCCTCATTATTTTTTATATTATTTTTTGCTTTCCTTCCCTTATGTTCACCTGTTTTGTATCTTAAATTCCTCATATAAGTGGAGTCATGTGATACTTATCTTTCTCTGACTGACTAATTTCGCTTAGCATAATACCCTCCAGTTCCATCCACGTTAGTTACAAATATAAATGCAAGTTCTAAATGAAATGCAAATCTCTCTTTTTCTTAGAGTTAACTGTGGGCATGGCTTTTCTATCTCTGTGGACATTGTAAATTCCCAGAAGAAAGAGGCTATAGGTAGGACCTATCAGGTAATCCCTCGACAGCACTACTGTTTATTTTCATGTGCTGCTGCAATTGAAGGAAACCAAACTAGGCACAAGACCTTTGTCATTGTTGCCATTATTTAAAATCTGCACAGAGATGCTACTATGACTTTGGCAGTTACCTTTTTCAAGCTGGACATAAAGTCACTGTGTTAGAAAGGCTAATGCTACCTAAAACAGGCAAGCAGAGAAAAACTGAATTAAGAGTTGAAGCTGACGAATGAGCAAGTACATATGCATTATAAGCATCACTGCCTTGATCCTTGTTCAGGCTGCATTCATCACTCCTTGGTGCCTGGAATAGCTTCCTGGTCTCCTCCCTTTTCTCCAGTCTTTTCAATATAGTATGTTTTGAATCTACAATGCAAAACTGATCGTGTTATTCCTCCCCTTAAAGCTCTACAATGACCCTCTCATAGCCCTCAAGATAGAGCCCAGTCTTCTTAGTACAGTAAGGCCCTCTGTGATCTGCTGCACTGCTTTCTGTCTTCTTTCACCTCTTCCCTTGAGTCTGTGCCGCAGCCTCATTGAATTACTTTCAAGGGCTTGACTGTATCTTGGCTCTCTTATTGTTACTCCCTTGTCCACAACTCCTTTCTTCTCTGTTCTAGGTTCTCTTCTTGTTACCTCCCCCTCCAGTTTGCTTAGCTAACTGCCTTGTCTTTAGCTTAAATGTCACTTACATCAGTGCTTCTTCAAATTTAAGGTACGTACAGTTGACCTAGGGATGCTGCTGCAATAGAGATTCTGAGGAAATAGCTCTGAGTAAGACCAATATTCTGCATTTCTAACATGCTCCCAGGTGATGCCGCTGCTGCTGGTTGGTCTGGGAAGCACACTTTGAGTAGCTGGAACAAGTGACTTACACTAAGTATTGACTATGTGGTATTCCATCATGCTTTTATAGAAGCTCTCTCTTCCATAGTTTTTAAAATGTCTATTTATTTTGAAGGAGGTAGACAGAGAGAGAGAGAGAGAGAGAGAGAGAATGAGTAGGGGATGAGCAGAGAAAGGGGGAAAAAGAGAATCCAAAGCAAGGTCCACACTGTCAGTACAGAGCCAGACACAAGGCTTGAAACTATGAATGGTGAAATCATGACTTGAGCAGAAATCAAGAACTGGATGCTTAACTGACTGAGCCACCCAGATGCCCCTTCATTCCATATTATATTGCACCATGATTGCATGTTTGCATTTATAAATTCCCCTCAACTTCAAGCTACATGGTAGTGAAGGCAACATCTAGATTTGCTATTATGTTTTACCTTTGTACCCCAAGTACCTGCCACAGTACTTAACCACAGAGTGGTATCTCAATAAGCATTTGCTGAATGAGTGATTGACAAGGGGTTTTCAAGAAGCCCCCTTTGTCTCAAAAAAAAAAAAAAGAAAAGAAAATTATGTCTATTTGAGGACCACGGTTATGTCTTTCTGTGGTAGACAAGATGTATTTCCAAGATGTCCTTTCAATAAAAGACTTGCTGCCATGTGGAGATTGCATCTAGAGACTGATCAAGGTCGGGTAAATGTCTTGGCCAGTTGCACTGATGTGGGACCATTCCAATAGGCAACATTTGCTCTTGTGTACCCTGTCTTGTTGGCCGAGCTTCTGATGGATCTGCATTGGAGTGTGGCTTCTCTCTTTGCTCATCCCTGCTCCTTCCACCTTCTTGGGACAGGTCTCGATTTTTACTAAACATTTTGCAGTCCCAGCTCCATCTTCAGTGTCTTCCTTCGGATATACAATTTTCTCCACTTCTTCACCTTCTCATCCCCACTGTCGCTTGTCACAGTGTCTAACACATTATAGATAATAATAATCTTCCAATTAAATTCAGGAAAGAAACCCACAACTGAGTTCCTGTCCTGCGTTGGGTATGGTTCTAAGTTCATGGAATACGTCAGTCAACAAGAGACAATGACCTGACCTCCAGATTTTGAGATAATAGACAATTAATAAGAAAATCTCTGCATTTTTCTGTATTTAGTATGTAATAGGGTGATATATATTATGAGAAAATAAAGAGAAGTGTCAGGTCAGGGGGATGAACAATGTAGGTGGTGAAAAAATGTCAAGGGCTGTAATTTTATATATTAAAACAGCGTGGTTTGGGTGCCCGCAGTCAGAAGGTAACAGCTGCTTAAGGCTTAAAGGAAGTGATTTTGTTGTGCATTTATTCTGTTTTATGGAATTACTCACCAGCCAAACCTTCACAGTTATCTACTGTACTTATATATCCTATGTTTGCCTATGCACAGAACACTCAAAGAACGTGTTAAGAAAGGTATCCAAGAAATTCAACATAATGTTGATGTTCTCTGAGAAGAAGTAGATGTCTGAAGAAAAATGATTGGGAAGAACTGTGAGGCATTTATATTAATTTCCTATTGAACTAAAGATACTTAACACTAAAATTCAAATAATTGCATAGAAGTTCCTGACTGTAGAACACACGTGCCCATAGCAGGTTCCCTGACTCTTGTATTGAACATTCAAATGTGGATTTGAATTTAGGATGATTGTGGACAGTGACCAGACTTCTCTCTTTTCTTTTCTTTAAAATACCATCTTATTCTGACTAAGCGTTGGCTCCAATTTTTCTGCACCAAAGGCTTTCTTGCTTTTCCAGACTCGGAGTACAGCATTCAACTTTCCTCCTTCTCTGTGTGCCCCAGAGTCAGATAACAAGAAAACAATCTAAAGTGACTCCTTACGACCTTTTAAAGTGCTCGTGTCTTCAGCAGATTGAATGGAGATAATAAAATCTATGCTGTGAAATCTGCCATGTGCATTCAGTGAGTTAATAAATGCCAAAGTACTTCTTCATAAACAACAGAGAGCTGTAGAGATTAGGGCTTTACAAAAAAATTGTAGGATTCACCATCTTCTCCTACTCGAGGAAGTGAGGAAGGAGCAGGGAAGACATAGTGGAAGCCAGCCTGGGTCTATATCCTGGTTGCTCTGACACGAAGCTCCTCCAGCCCCTGCCCACTTCCATGGGGTGGGATGCAGAGCCTCAGGATCCAGTGCTGCTCCTGAGGCAGAGAACCTTCCTCCAAGAATATAGAAGCTGCTTGATCATTTACAGGAAAAAGGGAGCCCTGACTGGGAAGAAGACTCAGGGTTCTCGATAGGACAATTGTCTTCCCTTAATGTTCCTCTCCTCGTTTTCATTCTTGCTTAACCCAGCCTTCTAAAATGTTTCTCTTTATTGGACAATAGGAAGGGGAATATTGTGTTCTCCTTGGTGTGGCAGGAAGAAAGCCCTCAAAACTCAATGCAATTGCATTAACATCTTCAAACCTATTAGACACTCCCCTCCACTCACCCCAGGAATTTTATCTGTGTGCAGAATGGCAGGGGAGAAATGGTTTCAATTATGGGAAGGACTCTGATGTGGAAGGAAAATCAGGCTTGTTGTGTGTAGCCCTCAAGGGCCAGAAAAGAATCGATGGGTGAAAGTTTAGCGACATGAGTCAGATCAATATTGGAGTACTGTGGCTACAAAGCTCTAAGGCTACAAAGATTAAAGCAACATATTCTCTATTCTCGTGGAACTCAAAATAGAGTAGGGGAAATGAACAAGAAATGAACACATACAAAATAATATGATGACTACATATAAAGTTCCCGTGCCCATCTCAGTAGGAATAATTGGAACACAAAATGCCATTTATTCCACCTTGAAAATTTTGTGGACATTCTGGACTTCCAGAATCCTACTCTACACCATCTCCATTATTACCACTGTGGTCTAAGACACTATAGTAGCATCTCCTGGATTACTGGCTTGCTGATTCCCAAAGTCTTTCCCAGACAATCTGTTTTCTACATAGCAACCAAAGGGATCCTGCTAAAACACAAGGTTGCAATTTCATATCTAGCGATGGTAGAGGACCTGATGCAGATCCAGTCTCTTGCTGGATAAAATATATGAAAGAGCAGTTTTTTATACCTACAGATTCATAGAAAATGCATTCTTTTTAATCTTATTAATAGTTATAATTTGGTTATATGTTCAAATGGTAGTATTTTATTTTATTTTTTCGTCTTAACTCTGGTTTAGTTAACATACAGTGTTATATTAGTTGCAGGTGTACAATATAGTGATTCAACAATTCTATACATTACGCAGTGCTCATCAAGATATGTATACTCTTAATCCCCTTCACTTATTTCACCCATTCCCCCCACCTACCTCCCTTCTGGCAACAATCAGCATGTTCTCTGTATTTTTGTTTATTTGTTCATGTGTTTTATTTCTTAAACTCCACATGTAAATGAAATCATATAGTATTTGTTTTTCTCTATCTCATTTATTTCACTTAGAATTTTACCCTCTAGATCCATCCATGTTGTTGCTGATGATTAAGATCTCATTCTTTTTAAAAATGGCTGAATAATATCCCAGTGTGTGTGTGTGTGTGTGTGTGTGTGTGTGTGTGTTTGTGTGTGTATCACATCTTTTTATCCATTCCTCTATTCATGGACATTTGGGTTGCTTCCATATCTTGGCTATTGTAAATAATACTGCAATAAACATATTTTTTCAAATTATTTTTTTATTTTCTTAGGGCAAATACTCAGAAGTGGAATTAGTGGATTGTATACTTCTTGTAAAAATTTCTTTTCAAAATTTTAATTCCAGTACAGTTAACATACAACGTTATACTAGTTTCAGGTGTATAATATAGTGATTCATCAATTTTATCTATACATTACTCAGTGTCCCATACTTTTTTCCAGAGGGGCTACACCAATTTACATTTCCACAAACAGTGCACATGGGTTCCCTTTTCTCCACATCCTTGCCAACACTAGTAGCTGGAAATTTTAAGAGGAATCCTTGCAGAGAAAGAACAGAAGCAGTTAGACCCAAGATAAGACTATAATTTCATGCTATGTCCTTGGATGTCAATTATGATCGTGTGGAGCATATCCCCAGGAAACCAGTACAAAATTCAGACAAAGACCACGGGAAAATCTAATCCCAAAAGATAGAGCTTCATTGAGCCTGACCTGTGAATGTGTTGGGTTTTGTTTTAATTGAGTGTATCCCCCAATTCTAAACTCAGGTGACAAAAACCTGTAGCTTCAGAGGTTTGAAGTCTCAGAGGACAAAGCTTTAAACTAGCAGAATGCCTGAAAATTATGAGAGATTCCTGGGAAGCAATAAAACGCAGAAGAGGTGAACCCCATCACTGCCCAAATCTTTTAAAAATCTTTTTTAAAAGTTTATTCATTTTGAGAGAGAGAGAGAGAGAGAGAGAGAGAGAGAGTGAGCGAGCAGGGGAGGGGCAGAGAGAAAGGGAGAAAGAATCCCAAACAGGCTGCTCACTGTCAGCACAGAGCCTGATGCAAGTTTTAAACTCATGAGCTGTGAGATCATGACCTGAGCCAAAATCAAGAATCAGACTCTTAAATGAATGAGCCACCCAGGTGCCCCATGCTGCCCAAATCTTTGGATGAATGCCAAGTTATGCATTCTTTCCTTATTTTCAGGGCTTGTCTTACCATTTCCTACCTTTGGTACTTTGCTCAAGCCATCTATTTCTTCATAAAAACACATCTCCTATACATATCTTCCATAATCTTATCCTTTTTAAAAAATTCCCTCTACATTATGAGCTACATGAAGGTAGGGACTGTGTCTGTTTTGTCCGGTGATGATGCTTTAGTGCTTCTCAGGAACCTTCTACACGATCGTGATGATGATAGTATAGGCACAGTACATATTTGTTGAATAAATGATAAATTGAGACTATTCACGATAGCACTAACTCTTACAGTGGAATTGTGGTGGAGGTCCTTTATAAACCTCAACATGGGGGATCCATAATTAAGGTAGGTAAGAAAAAAAAGCACTGGTTTTAAATAAAGAGGACGATGGAGAAGGTATACTTGAAGCCATGTGAATGGGTTGAGAATGGTCTTATGGAATTGGGGAACTTAAGTGAGGTACAGGGTTTAAGAAAATAATGCATCAAGAGAAAGGGCTTGACGTTCATTCACATAGAGGGAGTGAGACGTGGAGCTCTGCACAGCAGTGATCCTAACTGTGATGTTGGAAAACCTGGTATGCCCCCATCAATTGTCATGCATTCTACCAGTGGTTTGTTATTAATAATCGTACAGGATGTATGAATGATGCACTTTGTATATTTTAAAACAAAGTGGATTCAAGACTAAGTCAGTGATAAAGCGGCTCTCACTCACTTGCCTTCAGATGTATTTTCTTGAATGGGTCAGAAAAAGTTGGGGTTCATGTTGATGCATACTTTGGGTCTACATGTACTCTGGAGTGTTTGCATAGGAAAATGCCTTCAGTCATGGACTTGAACAGAATACAGGTAGGGAAGCACTGCTCTGAGTTATAGGTGAGTGTTGGAAGACAGTGGAAGGCCTGAGCCTGGGGTGCTTTGGGGCAACAATGGAGTTGGATTTTCAGGTCTGGGAAAACTTATACTTGATGCCGCGATAACCAGCGAGTTCTCCAATTGACCTCAACTGTCTCATAGCATGTGACAATTTCAAGGGTGGAGAGATGAACTAGAAACAGCCTATCCCCAAGAAGTCTGAAGTACTTAGGAAGACTTAAAATTCTTCCTGGAGGCTTGACTTTCATGCTTCCTATTCAAAGAGTGACTGCCTGAAGGACTTCAACGTAGGTCCTCCTCCATCATTTGTATTAATATAAGGAAAGATATTTACACTTGCTTGTTGTACACCCTCTCTGTCATGTAAACTCTGTGAGAAGAGGGACCATTTCTTTTTATTCAGGTGTACTCTGAGTTTGATACAGTTCCCAGTATAAAGAAGCACTCAAAATATTTACTGAACAAATGAATGAAAGGATTAATGAATAAAAGAATGAGTGAGTGAATAAATATCTCTTTTAAAGCTTTGGAAACATTCTGTTTGGAGAGAAGAGGTTATTTTCAAAAGCTGCTCCAAGGGCCCATGAGAAAGAAGTATTGGGAAGTCTTTTCTGATCACCATGCCTTTGTCCAGCAGCACCAGCTGCGACAAATTCACTCTTGTTTCCCAGGGATTGACTTCAGAGCTCATGTAATAAAGGCTGTGGTGACTTTAATGAGAGAATTGCCTGGACACACTGAATGCCTAGCAGGCAGCTCCTGAACACAGCAAAGGATAAATACCAGATGGCAATCTTTCAAAGCCCAGAAGCACTTCACACCAGGCTCATCACAAACTACCCACTATTTAGACTGAAACCATCATCAGTGTCTTTAAATGCCAAAGGAGACAGTAATAACTAGACTCCCAATTCTAGAGTATTTATGTGTGCACTTAGTGGTGGCTTGGGAATTATGGTGTTGTGTGGTTGCTGACCATGGGGCTAAGACAGAGGGCCTCGGCTGGAGCAAGATCAACTTAAGTTACCAACATATGACTTTGGAAAGTCAATTCACCTACCTTGAGCCTTAGTTTACTCATCTACCCAATGGTGATTTTCCAATAAACTATGAAGGATAAAATGACATGTGAGGACCCTCCAGTTGTGGGTGTTAAAATATACTTTATGTCTATTTGTTTTTCAAATAATATTAAGTATTCTTCTATTTTAGTTTAAATATTAGAAATGATTTGAGACATACAAGAAGATATAAAATGATCGAAGAAGATATACATAAAGAATATTAAATTTAGGGTGCCTGTGTGGCTCCTTTGGTTGAGTGTCTGACTGTTGATTTCAGCTTAGGTCATGATCCCAGGGTCATGGGGTCAAGCTCTGTATCGGGTTCTGCCCTGAGCATGGAGCCTACATAAGATTCTCTCTTGCTCTCTCTCTCTCCCAAATAAATGTAAATAATAATAATAATAATAATAATAATAATAAAAGTGAATATCCATGAATCTACCATCCATGTTAAGAAGTATAGTCTTTTCTTTACAGGTGACCCTTCTATATTTATCATATTAGCTGTATCTTTGTCTTTCCCTCAACAGAGGTAATAACTATCCCGAATTTGATGTTAATCTCTCTTGGATTTCTTCATAATTTACTATTACTTCACCTACTGTGAAACCATATAAATCATATTATACTAAATGTATTCTGTAATTCACTTTTCTGGAGGCTGATTCTATGTGAGTTTCTCCCATATGGATATGTAGAAGTTGGCCCACTCATTCTCACTCCTACATCATGGTCTTTTAAGTGAATATATAACAATTTATATACAATCTTCTGCGGGTGGACATTTAGAATATTTTGAGACTTTTTTTCCCCTGTTAGATACATATATAAATTTTTTAGGTTTTGCCAAAATATTCTTCAAATGAGTTGTAGCAATTTATATTCCCACAAGGGAAACTGTGAATAAGAACTCCTTTTGTTCCTCATCTTTGCCAAAGCTTGGTATGGTCATATGGGCACTGTTGTGCATATCTGTATGGTATGGAATACTGATCCATTGTAGCCTTAACTTCCTTTTCCTGGTTGCCAATGTAGTTCTGATGTAGAACTTTCTTTTTATATATACAGACAGGCCATTGGTGATTTTTTTCTATATGTTACCCATTTTCATTTTAATTAGTTAGAAATGCTTTTTAAAAAACGTTTGTTTATTAAATACAGAGAACAAACTGAGGACAGATGGGGGCCAGGGGGAGGGGAAAATGGGTGATGGGCATTGAGGAGGGCGTATGTTGGGATGAGCACTGGGTGTTGTATGTAAGCAATCAATCATGGGAATCTACCCCCAAAACCAAAAGCATGCTGTACATACTGTATGTTAGCTAACTGACAATAAATTATATTAAAAAAATAAAATAAATAAAATAAAAAGGAACATGCCATTGATATACATACATATATATGTATATATAATATATGTATGTATATATATAATATATGTATGTATGTATATATAACATATGTATGTATATGTGTGTGTGTATATATATATGTATGTGTGTATATATATATATATATGTATATATATATATATATATATGTATGTATGTATTTATTTTGGGGAGAGCACAAGTAAGAGGGGCAGAGAGAGGGTGACAGAGATCCAAGGTGGGCTTTGTGCTGAGAGGCTGACAACAGTGAGCCCCATGTGTAGCTCGAACTCACAAGCCCTGAGATCATGACCTGAGCTGAAGCTGGATGCTCAATGACTGAGCCATCTAGATGCCACTAGAAATGTTTTTAGTAAAAGTAACCAAAACCCAAATAAGTTGGGTTTTTTCCCCATATAAGGAAAGTATGACGGAGGGCAGTTCAGCCATCAGTGCTCTATGCTGATTCTGATGGTGGATTCTTCCAACTATAGCGTGATAGGCTTCTCACTTCATGGTCACAAGATGACTGCAGCATCTCCAGTGTAGCGTCATGGTCTCAGGCAATCAGAGAAGCTCTCGTTTCAGAAAAGCAAAACTTTCTCAGAAACCTTCAGGGTATGTGTGCTTATATTTTAAGGGCCAAGTGATGTCATATGTGAAAAAATTCTCATGAAATAAGGCAATTGAGTATTAAGCTAAGAAAATTAGCCCCAACTACAAATAAAAGTACTCTCAGTAAGAAAGGACAGGAAAAAAGCCTGCTGATTGTGCAATCAGCAGTGTCTGCCACAAAAGCATTTGTCCATTTTATGCTTTCTTTTGGTCTTTTTCTTTTTGGTTTATCGAAGTTTTTGATTTCTTATGGACACAAATTCTTTGTTGGTGTTACTGCTACAAATATCTTATTCTTTAATGAATAATATATGATCATTTCAATAGATGTGAAAAAACATTTGATAAAATTAAACATCGATTCATAATAAATCTCTTAAACTAGGAATTTAAAATGTGTTCTCTACATGATGAAAATAATTATTAAAAAACATCCAGTAAATATTTTTCAAAATAGAAAAACATTAGAAAAATTAGAGTCTGAAACAAGACAAAGACAGTAATGGATATATATTCAACATCATATTTCAGGTTTTAGATAGAGTATTATAAACAAGAATAATAAAAAAATGGAAAGTAAAAAAATAAAAACATCTCAGGGATGATACTATTAGTCATATATAAAACCCAAAATAGCTTGTCTATAGACAAATTTAAAAAATCGAAGTTTGGTAATACAGCTTGATATAAGATACAAAGTCTCAAATTACTAGAAACAAAACTAGAAGCAGTCACAATTTAGAGAAATCCCAGAGAATATTAAGGACTTAAGGATAAATCTAACAAAACACTTGCAAAAGCTATATAGAAAAGCTTATAAATCCTGAAGAGACTTTGAAAAGACCTAAATATGTCAAGATACACATATTATGCCCATAAATCAGAACAAAAGCATAACGTCAAAAAGGTAGATTTTCTGTAAATTGAACAAAAAGTCAATGCAATTTTTATCAAAATCTCAATGGCAATCTTTACAAGCTAACTCTAAAACATATATGGAGGACCACAAGATCTAGAAGAATGAGATATTTCTGAAAAAGAAGAGCAGGGAGAGGGAAATTGAATTCCAAGATGTTAGAGTTAATTATGAAGTTTTAGCAGTTATTACCATGTGGAATTGGTAATTGAATAAACAAATGAACCAATGAATATCATGGAGACCCAGAAGTAGATCCAATTACCTAGAATGTGAGTATAAGTCAGAGGTGAGATGTTATGTCAATGAGTAAAGAGAGAGGGCTCAACAAATGAAACAAGAAATGGTCACTCGTTGGAGAAAAATCTGACAATGGTGATTTAGCTAGGATATGTTCTATGTCAAAAGGACCTCTAGGATCAGAAATTAAATTGCAATGGCAATGTTTAAAAATTTTTGGAAAATCCAGTCATCGTCTTTCTGACACTGAAATAGGCAAGAGGTGTTAACATAAGACTCAAAAAAGCACTATCTTTCAAAGGAAAAAAGTAGATGTGAATATAATAAAATTAAATTGTTCCTACCAAAAGGATATTAATGATAAACAGGAAAGGTATAGACAGGTAGGAAATGGATGTAAGACACACAACTAAGGAAGGCCTCCTATGAAATAAAAACTATACCAACAAAAACAAATTGCCCAACACAAAAATTGGCATAAAATAGAAGCAGGAATTTCAAAGAGGAGGAATTAATACTCAGTAATATATAAGAAGACAGTCAGCCTGTTTTAATGACCATAAAAATGCATTCAATAGATACAGTTTATATTCATTTGATTGAAAAAAAAATTCAAAAGTCTGATAAAAACCAAATTTTGAAGAATATATGAATTTTTATGACTGATGGAACAGTAAATTGGAAGACATTTGACACTTTTGTCAAACTAGACATACACAAAGCCTAAAATCCATCAACTTGATGCCCAGGTATAAATCTAAAAAAAACAAAACAAAACCAAAATTATAATGTACATGTCTCTATCAGCAATAACATATACAAGTGTTTATAACAGCAATGTTCCCAATGGCAAAAACTCAAAACAATCTAAATACAAGTCACTAGTAGTGAGGAGGAAGAAACTGTGTGAATAATATTCATACAATGGAATGGTATATGGCTTCTCTTTTATGAAATTTGCCTAAATGCATATTCTTTCAGAATACATATGGATGAGGATTAAGCCATATAAAAAAGAAAGCAATGTAAGAAGTGTACATAGAAGTCAAGACAGTGGTTATTCTGAGCGAGGGGAGCAGGGAGATCAGATGGATAAGGAACACATTAGGTATAACAGAGTCAAGATTCTAGTATTTGTGTTTGATGGAAGGTTTTCATTTCTAAGAAATCAAACAATAATCAAGATCCATGGGTGAATCAAAGTAAGTGATACACATATACACACATATATTTGGTCAATCACTGTCTCCCACCATTCTTTGGGGCTGTCAATTTTCTACTTACTTTTTTTATAGTAGGATATTTTTATGGACATACATTTTAATTTCTAATATAGGCATATGTGTCAATCTTTTTCTTACTCATGCCTTTGCATATTGTTTGAAAAATCTCTAGACCTATTTATTCTGCATAATTGAATTTTTATAACCACTGGTGAGCATCTTCCCAATTTCATTTTTTGACTTACAAGTAGATAAAGAAATGTGAACATATATTTAATGGCACATTATTCATCCTTAAAAAGAGGGAAACACAGTCATATTGGACAACATGGATGAACCTGGAAGACGTTATGCCAAGGAAAATAAACCAGTCATGGAGGAATGGATATTGCATGATTCCACTTCTATGAGGTAGTTAAAACAAACTCCTAGAAACAGAGAGTGTAATGGTGATATTCATTCGGAACAGAGGATCTGAAGTAGGCTCTGCACTGACAGCAGCAACCCCTATGCAGGGCTCAAATTCATGAACTGTGAGATCATGACCTGAGCCAAAGTCAGATACTCAACTGAGCCTCCCAGGTTCCCCATAGTGGTATTCTTATATGGAATTCTTACACCACCCTTAGGGACTAGATGTTATCTGCACAGTTCCATAAGGAAAATAATTATTTTGAGCCTACCTGCAGGTTATTGATTTTTGCATTATGCTCGGGCCCACCTTAGACACCTAGGGTCTGGGCAGATGTGTGAGGTTTGGGTAGGTGGGATCTAGAGAGGGAACAAGACATGACCCAAGCCCTCTGCGGGGGTAAGTGGCCCCTGTGACGGCTGCCTCAATGCATTGCATAATATAAGAGCTTCCTTTGACTCCAGAGGATACTTGAAGCCTCAGAGATTCAAGAATCTTGCCCTTTTCTGACTGAGAGCAGGAAAATGAATTGGTCCTCAACATAATTGAGCCAACAATTTCTCAGGCCTCCCTCACCTGTCTTCTTAGATGTTAAGGAGCAAAGGCATGCACTTCAAGGGGAGACTGTTTGAGGGCCTTGTGCATCAACATTTTGCATCTGGGACTCAACCTGCTAATCCAGGACACTTGGTATCTTGGTGAGCAGCTAACCAGTCTTTCTGCTCCTGAGCACACACATATAGCCTGTGACATGCAGCACCGATTTAGAAAGTTAGTCCTCTGGTGTATGTTGGCAGTCTATTTGGGGATTCTTTAAGGAAACATGTTTGTTGAATAACAACTTTGGTCTACTTTTGCACCTTGGGTTCTGATTCGCTGACAAATGAACTCCTTTGGTCTAATCCGTTGTTAGGAACTCAGGACCCAGTGTGGATTGGAGCTCAAAGTCTTTATTCTGCATCAGTTGGTGTCAGGCACCGGGCTGGGTGCTCTCAGAGACACAATGACAAGTCAGAAAGAGTCACTGCCATCTAATTGGAATAGAGCTCATTATTTTCTTGTGTTCTCAGTCCCCCTCATGTTAGAAAAGACTTCCCTGCTTCCAGTGCCTTCACACAATATTTTCTGATAAGATGTTGCTTGCAGCTGCCTTGAACAAGCAAGTAGGTGAGAAGAACTCAGAGCAATACCATTGCTAGAGACTAAATGTCTGTTTCCCTTCCCTTCTGTTTCATTCATATGTTGAAACCTAATTCCCAGTGAGGTGGGGCCTCTGGGAGTGATCAGGTCACAAGAGAGAAGCGCTTACGAATGAACTTGTGCCATTTATACCACACAAGGACACAGCGAGAAGGCAAGATGGCCAACCAGGACAGGGATCCTCACCAGACACCGAATCTTCCAGCGGTGCCTTGATCTATGACCTCCAGCCTCCAGACGTGTGAGATGTAAGTTATTGTTGCTTATAAGCCATCCAGTCTATGGTGTATTGAACGGACTAAGATGAGAATGAAGGTAATTTCAGCTTTAGCATAAGCAAGTAAGAAATGACCTAGAAAGTGGTAATGAGAATCAGAATGAGTGCTTCATTTGCAGGAGTATTTTTAAATGTTGCAAAAGTAGTCTGTACAAATGAACACACCTTAGGGCTAATGCTGAGATGGAGGACAAGGAAGGCGG
Organism: Hyaena hyaena; assembly: GCF_003009895.1. Classification (NCBI taxonomy): domain Eukaryota; kingdom Metazoa; phylum Chordata; class Mammalia; order Carnivora; family Hyaenidae; genus Hyaena; species Hyaena hyaena. Next base: position 24,982 of record NW_024082488.1, read on the forward strand.
CCCCAGCAGATGCACCGGAAGGAAAAGCTAGATGGTCACTGTGGTCAGATCTTTACTCCTCCATCCTGGGGCTGATTGACAAGAGAATGGCCTCGCCCCATCAGCTGGCGGTAGATAGGGAGCAAGCCACAATTAATGCAGAGAGCTTTCATCAATTTACATTTAACTTCCTGGAATCCCTCAGCCCGGTGGGGGTGGGGGGGTGGGAGATTGAATTTCATTCAGACCTCTGCTCAAATGTTATCTTCATAATAAGGACTTCCCTGACCAATATCCCCTTATCCATCTCTGTCCCTTTAATTCTCTTTATTTTTCACCTCAACATCTACTCCCACCTGACAAATGTGTCTGTGTGTGTTGGTTCACTGCTCCATTCCTAACATCTAGAACAGTGTCTAAAAGGGGTCTAAAATATCCACTTTTCTGTCATGGGATCTAGGTTTTGTTAAAGTTGTTCCTCTGACTCATACAGACCGCTATTTTCTTGGTCCATACTTGAGCTACTTCCAACTAGTCTCTAAGATGAGGTCTCTTTGGCCTCCACTCCCTAGTAGACAAGCCCTTTTCAGAGCCCAGCTCAGAATTCCCTTGGAGCTCCTGACATCAGCAGCCACTTAAATCAAAAGCACCTACAAAAGAGCCGAGCAACTCTTTCCTGACAGTTTAGTTTTCAAGAAATATTTTATATTTGTATTTTCCTTCCTGTACTCTGATCCAATTAAGCATATGGGGATGGGAGGGAAGGAAATACATAGCCAGGATTACATTTAACTTTGCAGCAAAGACCTGAACGCTAGCAAAGATGCACAGAAACATGCAAATTAGATCCCCAAAGGCTGGTGCCCATAATAAACCAATTAACAGGTCTTGAAATTTGTCAACCTTCAGTCTTCAGGTAAAGTGAAGAAACACGCCTTGAAAGCTGGAAAAATGGACAAATTGGCAAGGCCATGTCAGACTTCCCTGCTCAAGCTGAGAATAGTTCTCTGTAGGCTAAAAAATATGAAAAAGGCACAATACAGGCAAAATCAATTGTATGACTTCAGAATTAGAGCTGCTTTTCACGGTGATGAAAGGTGTATTAAAAAAAGAAAAAGAAAAGAAACAGAAATTGGCCACAAAGTCTTGACAAATACCAAAAGTCCATACATTTTGGGCAACATTCTCTAACCATAAGGAAATACATTGCCAGAAACAACAGAAAGCTACATTTAGAAACAGACTTAAACAAACAAAAGCACTTGAAAATAATTTCTCGGTACCAAAAAAAAACATTTCCAGAAAACACAAATATTAGCAAGTAATCAGACATGTGAAATGATGGGATTAAATATCAAAACTTATGGGATTAGCCAAAGTATAGAGAAAAACCCTAATATGAATGCACGTATAGGGAAATAAGAAAGATTGAATATTAGCAAGCTAAGCAGCATACAAAGATGTTAAAACGAGGATCAACAAGAGTAGCAACGTAAGGCGAAAGAAAGAACAAGAAAGGAAATAAAACTCGGAACAGAAACTATTTTCTTCATTTATAAGGAAAGCAACAGAAGAGGTAATCAGCTGAACCCAAAGCTAGACTTTTCAAAATATCATTAAAACAGACATTTTGGCAAGACGGAACTAGTTGAAGAAAGGAAACAATATGAGAAATCAAAATATGGGAAATGAAAGATAACTAGTAGGAGACAGGAGGGAATGGTCTGAAAAATTCCCTCTCGACTCTTCCACCTCTACAGACAGGATTGTTAGAATGAACTCTAGCCTTCCACTCTCTGCATTTGTCTTGGGAAAAAAAGAAACAGCAAGCAACTTATGTTGCTTTTTAGACAACCAGGCTAAAACAGTAGGTGTTAAATACAGAGAACAAACTGCGGGTTGATGGGGGAGGGGACAAGGGAGGAGGGAAAATGGGTGATGGGCACTGAGGAGGGCACTTGTTGGGATGAGCGCTGGGTGTTGTGTGTAAGTAATGATTCACGGGAATCTACTCCCAAAACCAAGAGCACACGGTGTACACTGCATGTTAGCCAACCTGATAATAAATTATATTTTAAAAATAAAATAAAAAAATAAAACAACAGGTGTTTAATAGGTGCTGAGCAATCAATTTTGTTGCATTTAAGAACTACTGGGATCCTGGAACCGACAGATCGGAAGGCCCCTTTCTGGTCCTTCTCCAGCCACATCCAGCCAATGAGGAGAAGTGCCTTCAGTGCGACTGGGTTTTCTCACCTGGATCCTTATGAGGGAGGCCCTCCATGAGCACCCAAGCGAATACTTCCTACAGTACCCGGCACTCTCTCTTGCTTTATTTTTTCTTATTTCTTAACCCGTCTTTGCATATATATGATTCACATATTTGTCTCTTTCTTCTCCCAGATTTTAAACCCTATAGGGTCATGATTATATTCCTTTGTCCAGTGTGTATCATATTACTTATGTAGTATGTTAACATGTGAATTATGTAATACTTCATTCAATTCTCCCCCAACATGTATAAAGAACACACAATTTTCACGTCTGTTTTACAAATGAAGAAAATGAGGTGCAGAAGAATCAAGACATTTACCCGCAGGTCACATAGCCAGGCAACATTAAAGAGTTTTAACCACTATTGAGTGGAGGAGTGGCATCATCGGGGTTCATTTAAACTATGCGAGAGGACTGTCACCAGGAAGGCGTGTCCAATGAGAATTTACCTGTTCCGGAACTAAGTCTGAGAAACTCCAACATGACAGACAGGAGTCCAGATAAGGTAGCCGCAGAGATCACTGGGAACTAGTGTCCTTGACTGTAGAAGGAAAGCCCAGAAGTCAAGGAGAAGACTCTATTTTCTTTTCTGTGATTAAGAACAGAACCAAAAGTTTGGTTCCTCTTAGCTTTCCCTGAGCTAACGCTGTTTGTCCTCATTGTGACTTCCACTTAGAACATTAGGTTCCACTTTCACAAATGGGCTGAGGAGAGCACACTGTTACTGGAACTTCATGACCTCCTGTCCATTCACTTTGGCCTGAACTGCACTCAGATCCTTGCACACCCTACAAATGTCCCTCCATCTATGGATTTTCAAAGGATGAATGAATAAGCCACAAAGTTTATTTTCATAAACCACAGGCACATGTGTATTAGTTTTCTAGGGCTACCACAGCAAAGTACCATGGGTGCAGAGACCAAACGACAGAAATGTATTGTTTAGCAGTTCTGGAGTCTAGATGTCTGCGATCGTGGACCATGAGTTCTCTGCAGGTTCTAGGGAATGAGTGATGTGTTCCAGGTTTAGACTCCAGTGGTTCCTTGGCTTGCACAGCAAAACCTCAGTCTCCACAAGGTGTTCTTTGTGTGTGTGTGTGTGTGTGTCTGTTTGTCTCCAAATTTCCCATTTTTATGAAGACACCAGTTCTATTGGATTAGAAGCCCACATACCACTTTCCATATGACCTCATCTTAAAACAATTTTTTTTCATGTTTATTTATTTTCAGAGAGAGGGACAGAGCATGAGCAAGGAAGGGGCAGAGAGAGAGGGAGACCCAGAATCTGAAGCAGGCTCCAGTCTCTGAGCTGTCAGCACAGAGCCAGACATGTCAGTATGACTTCATCTTAACCAGTTACCTCTGCAATGACCCTATTTCAAAATAAGGTCACATTCTGAGGTATTGGTGGTTAAAACTTCAACACACAACTTTTAAGGGGACACAATTCAGCCCACAACAGCACGGATGTTCTTCCTCATTAGTCCAAAGCACCATTCTTATTTAGGTATCCCTTCCTTTCTTTCCATCACTAATGTCAGCATTGGGGGTTATTAACACACCAGTGCAGATGACTGGCCCTGGGTCCAGACTGCTTGGTTTCAAAACCAAATTCCACTAACCAGCTCTGTCATTTTGGGCAAGCAATTTTTCCTCTCGATTCTCAGCTTCCTCATTTATAAACACTTATAAACATGGGACAGTAACAGCCTCCAATCCACTGGGCTATTGTGGGAAATGAAGGCATTAGAATCCAAGAAGCATTTAATTACCTGGCATATAGTGAGTTCTGGATATACTTTTTCTTTTTATTATATTCTTACCACCTTGCATTCAGGTGGGGTTTTAAGTAATCTCTTCCCCCAAAATGGGACTCGAACCTACACTCCCTAGATCAAGAGTCACAGTTCTGCCTGAGCTAGCCAGGCACCCCCTGGTGGGGTTGTAATTTCTATAGCATATCCCTGTTGTCTAACATCATTTTATCAACCCAGAATCCTAAGAGTTAGGCCAGTATTCTCAGTCCTCCCTTCCGATGCATGCAGGTACAAAGGTGCAGGAAAACAAAGTGCTTGTTTGAGGAAAACCAAGTAGGCAATGGCTAAACAGAACCAGACCCAAGGGGACTGTCGGGCTGTTCTCTTCAATCGACTGGCTGCATGGTTGAGAAGACTACATTTAAATATCAAGATGCTATGGGCCATGCCTTGGACCATGCCTCTTAGTGGACCATGCCTTATGCCTTGAAGCAAATTCTTAAGTCTAATAAACCCCGAGCTGAGAAAATACATGGGAGACTCACGATTTATAGACATGTGCTGTCTAGTCTTTTCTTTGGAAATCTACTTCGTTAGAGTCTCTGGCAGTTCTATGAAATTTGTCTATAATATGTTATTCCTGAAACCTTCAGGAGTGGGGAGGATTGCAAATTACATGAGCTGCTCTGGACTTCTGGAAATTCTGGAAGGAAAAGTGATGACATTATGTTAGCTTTTGAAATTCACCCAGAAATGAAATGACTCCTTTTTATTTTTTCCTCCTTTAAGGCTTTCACCATGGACCGCATGAGTGTCTGAGTTTTTGAAATTGCTCTGCATTCACAATTAGAACTCCCGCAGTGCCTGAGGAATCTAATTATGGTTAGGAGGTCGTGGAACAATATGTGAACCTATCCTGATCAAAACAATATTTTACCAAGTTCACCGAAGATTAAGGCTGAATAATGTGGAAGTGTGAAATTCTCAATTATGCATTCAGTTCCAAGGAAAGAGGTGCTTCTTTCCCAGAAACTTGCAGTTTTTCTCACCCTAGAAATATTGAATATGAACCCTCTGAGATTTCTGGAAAACGCAGTTCTAAACATGAATAAACAAGATGGAATAACTCCACTACAGTTCCTAAGGTGACCCTTTCATCAGTGACACATGGTAGCTACATTTATCACCGCCATTACTTGGTGATGTATATAAGTGTTGAGTCACTATGTAGTACCCCTGAAACAATATATTTGTATGTCAACTACACCTCAATAAAAATCAGACAAACAGCTAAATAAACAAGTAGGTATGAGAAGGTGCTGTGGGCCAGTGGAGAAGTGTGACCAACCCAGTATTCTAGGGTTTTGAATCTTTGCTCCAATTCTTTCTTCTTACTCCTGAGCATAGTCCCCCCCCCCCCCCCCCCCCCCAAACCCTGCCCTCTGCCCTGGGCTTTACTTCTCTCTCTGTTGCTGGCATGATAACACTATCAGATGGTGAATAGTAATCCCTCAGCTCTATGATTTAATAGTTCTATAGTTCTTGGAATTAGAGATATTATTAGTCAAGGTTTTCCAATTTGAGATTTCTAAATCAATACAATTTAAACAAACTAAGTAACAAAAAGGCTGATAAAAATTGCCTTTTTTTTTTTAACAATCAGAGGTTGTTTCCTCCAAGTAAAGATACTTTCAAAAAGTACTCCCATCTACAAAAATCATAACTGTATTACGTAAAAGATAAGACAATTTAGGGCCAAAATTTGAAAAGCAGCAAAGATCATCTCCAATAAAGAAAAGACTATTGGCAAATTTATGGCACCCAGAGCACACACACGCATGCGTGCACATGCATAGTCCTCCCTATTCTTGTCATTTTTCATGGTCTGGTGAGAATTTTATCATGCGCCAGCCTTTGTGAACCTTTGGGGGGGAGTAAAATGAGTAGAAGTAAAATTGACAAATATATCAGGATGATCAAACTCAATTTGTACCCTAGAAAAACGTTGACTTAACCAATTTCCCTTGCACACACAAAAAGAAAGAAAAAGAACCCAAAATCCATGGGAAAGAAAAAATCAGATGAGTCAGTTTAACACCTATTGGTGTCTATATGATAGAATACAAGGTGATATCTAGATATCTGTCGAATTTTAATTATGCAAGAAGGATAATGTTGGAAAATGTGAGGAAAAAATCAGTTAGAAAGGAAAGATTTCACAAGGCCAAATGAAAGTAAAGCATGTTTAACTCTCCACAATAGCTAAAACATGGAAAGAGCCTAAGTGTCCATCAACAGATGAATGGATCAAGAAGATGTGGTTTATCTATACCATGGAATACTACATGGCAATGAGAAAGAATGAAATCTGGCCATGTGTAGCAACATGGATGGACCTTGAGGGTGTTATGCTGAGCGAAATAAGTCAGGCAGAGAAGGACAAATATCATATGTTTGCACGTATAGGAGGATTAGGAGGAACTTGACGGAGGAACAAGGGGGAGAAGAAGGGCGGAAATGGTGGGGGAAAGGGAGAGAGGCAAACCATGAGAGACTCTTGAATGCTGACAAAAACTGAGGACTGATGGATGTGGGGGGGAGGGGGGGATGGGCATGGAGGAGGGCACTTTGGGGATGAGCACTGAGTGTTATGTAGAAACTAATTTGACAATAAACTATTTGTAAAAAAAAAAAATAATAAATAAAAAAAATCAAAGACCAAAAAAAAAAAAAAAAGAAAGTAAAGCATGTTTAGCATCCATTGGTCCAGTATGATCCGGTGGTACAAGGAGGTGCCTCCACACATCTAATTTGAGCAGGAACCTACATGGAGTGAAAACAGGTAACCATGGAAGGAGAAGGGCTTTTTTTGATTTAATTTAATTTTTATTTCAGAAACATATAAATCCAAGTATGTTTGAGAACTTCTGGGCAAGTTCCAATCTGTAGTTTTTTGAAACTGATAACAGTTAACATTAGCGAAGTTAATAAATCTTGTGCTTGTAAAAGCTCATTGCTTTATATTTTCTGCCCATCAGTTAACACCATTGCCTGGAGGAGAAAGCCTGCCTGGTTTGAGCCAGAGTTTTCCAGGCCACCAGGAGGGGAAATGGTTATGTCTGCCTCTCCTTTCTCAGAAGATGGCATCTTGAACAGATAGGAAGTTAGTTTAGCACCAGCAGTCAGTAGGAAAGAATGCCTCGCACCTTTCAAAAAGAAACTTCGCTCCATCTATTGCCCATTTAGTTAGAATTATTTACTCAGCAAGTACTATGTGGCTGCCATATTCCAGGCACTGTAGATATAACAATAGAAAAATCAGGGCTCTGCTTTTTTTGACGTTTCCAGTGAATGGGTGAGAGTGAAGATGAATCTATAAATTATAAGACAGGGTGAGAAGTTACCATCTCAGAAAGGAAATTGACCTCAGGAGTGCATAATCCCGATATTCCTGCCTGCAGTGGTGATAGTGGAATGGGAGCAAAAGAGAAGATTACGTATGAAGTTGTTGGATGATAAAGCAGGCATGGAGTATTCCAAGAATGGTAAACACTGGAAGCTGATGGATGCATTCCTTATTATTGTTTTAAGGGAACAAGGAAGTCCATCTAGGAATACAGAGAGCAAAAAGGAAGACACAGCAAATTTTTATGAGTTGCTAACATGTTGTAGTTTAGGGCCAGGATAAGTGGATTTCCTGAAACGTTGCTGCACTTTCTGCTACAGGATTAGAAAGTTTTACCAACAGAGAACCCTCCCTCTGTGCACTGTCAGAACCATGCATGCTGGTGTACCCATTTCACTGACTCTGGGGCTTTCAGAGGCTCATTCATCCCAGACTGTGGGCTCCTCAGCCCCAAGCTCTGATTTTCCATTCTAACTGCAGTGGTGGGGTGGGGGGCATTTGGTGGTTCTCCATCATTCTCTTTTCGAGTTCCTGGTACATTCTAAACCATGAGTAATTTTCTTTTCACTTGCTTTGTTTTTCTTATCAGCCAGAATCTGGTATCTGCACAGCGCTCAGCATTGTTACGTCCCATCCCATCTCTACTGAACCCTGAAGATGTACCAGGGCAATGTGCAGTAGTAGAAGCCTCTTCGTCCTTGAGCTCTTCGTTATGAAGCAGACATCCTGTTTATGACTTTCAAAACGATTCCTCCTCCTTCCTACCAGCCTTCTCAGCAGTAAGAATCACCCACCAGGAGTGCCTAGGTATTAAAATCAAACACGGACTTTTACAAGGGCTGGGTAGGGAAATTCTCTTGTACTTGTTTGAACAAACCCCTTCAGTCACAAAATCTGGATCTCTTTTGCTACTTTGAATTCCAATGCAATGCAGAAATCTCTGTTACAACATCCCTGATTGAGTTGCCATGTCTTGTTTGAACACCTTTGCAAACTATGAGCTCACTACCTTAGAAAGTAGCTGGTTTTCCAGCAAGTTAGTGCCCATTAGGAAATACTACTTTCTTATATTCAAATGCAATCTGCTTTCTGATAACTCTTATCCTATCTCTTAATTCTTAAACAACACAGAACATTTCTATCCCCTGTCCACATAAGATCACTCTGTATATTTGAAGTTAGCTGTGAAGAAAGTCATATACCTGGAGAGGTTAAGAGGCATGCACAAGTCCATATAAAATGTCCATATGCTCAGAATAACCAATGTCCTTATTTAAAAAACACAAAATTGTACAGCATGATTCTATAATTACGCCTTGAAAATATACTGAATTACACAGGAATCTTTCTTTCCACATTAACTGGCTACAGAACCCTACTTATTTTTTTAAGGTTTTGTTTGAATTAATATATCTGTCTCTTTCCTTCTTTGGAATATCTGCATTTGCTAATGTTGGTGTGCTTCTCTGGGACAACTCCTCATTTATTCCACTGCCTTTAACCCATAGTGACCTATTTGCAAAGTAAGCAAAATAGCAAACTAGGAATCAATAGAATTTGAGTAATGCTTGTTGGTGGAAAGGGAGAGGATGCAGCCGGCCATAGGCGGCACATTTTAACTTTTAAAATCTGCTTTTCTATTCTGACATCCTATTAATTATACTGTCTCATCACTCACACAGCTTTTCATTCAAGTAATGGCAATTATGTTCAGAGTGTTTAAGGTGATGTATCCAATGAGACGGGCAGTTCCAGATGCTTTGAGAGTCACAGAGGTCCTCTTTTAGTAATTAGGTCAAGTAACTGTCCCTCTTAAAGGGTTCTTGAGTGCCTTTTAGCAGTTCCTTAAATTCCCTCTGCTTGTTTGTGGCCTATAAAATCTTACCAGCCCACTCCATGCGGTGTGAAATTGCAAAATATCTCATTGAATTGGACTCTGCCAGTTTCTATTTTAATGCATGAAGAAAATCCTCTAGTGCAAGCATTTGATTTCCCTTGTTGGGGGCAATGAACTCCTTTGAGACTATCATAGTCAACTCTTTCCCCAGAAAAAATTGCTTTTTGTGTTGCTATATACAGATTCATGGATCTCGAGACCCAACCGTGAAATGCTTAACACCCAGTGACACAAATTTACACCAAAATGAAAGAATCCTAAAATCCTCACATCAGCAATACAACCTCATAATGGAGTTGGTTTCACTGACACCTGGTTTCCCCAAATGGGTTGAGATCCTGGTTTCCCTAAATGGTAAATGAGACCTCCTTTCCAGCCCTGGCCAGGTATTTTCGCCATGTTGCTGCTTGAGGTCCAGCTCCCCGTGCCCTGATCCCTGAAACCGTCAAGGCTACTTTGCCCAAAGGAATATCTCCTATAAATGTGTGTGCTGGACACCCTAGAAAGATCTGTCTACCATAAATACAGTAAGATCAGCACTCAACCCCTTAGTAATAACACAAATCTCCACAATAACACAAATTATTCAGCTATGGTAGCAATGGCTGCCATCTTTTATTGAACCCAGATCTGTCTGATTTTAAAGACCACTGAGCTTTTCTCTATGTTTACTACTATATATATTACCCCAACTCTCTCTCTCTCTCTCTCTCTTTTTTGGAGGAAGGGTGGATAAGGAATGATTCTTTAAGTCTTCAATCCTGATCATGTAGGAACTTCTCAATAAACACTGTGGATAAGGAATGATTCTTTAAGCCTTCAATCATGATCATGTAGGAACTTCTCAATAAACACTGGTAGAATGAAGTCTGAGGCTCAGAAAGAGAATATCAGTTTCTTTTCTGGACTGCGGACAATAACCCACAACCCGCAACACAGTCCCTGCTCTCCTGGAATAAAGCCTCAGAGTTTTCGCCCCAGGGTCTCTGGGAGTCTGATCCCAAGAAGGCCTAGAGTGTACACAGTTCTACAAGAGCTCTGCAGCCTGAAAAATGCTGGGAAAAAACGCACAGAGCTAAATTTTGCTGTTGAAAGAGGCACTCTTGAGCTCTAAGGGTTTAGTTACTTATGCCAAAACAAAAGAGCCAATTTAATAGGATAATTGCCTGTGAACGGGAATTAAATAGAATCAAAAGAAAAATTGAAGCCACAATATTCTCTTGCCTGCTGGAGGAACAAAGCTAATTGTTTCCTATCTGAAGTTTCTTTCGGGATGTCTCATCCCAGCCAATTTTTCAAGTCATTTGAATTACACAGCAGATACTCATTCTAAGCAGTAAGGGAGTAAAATTTCTCTAATTCTGGATTTTAGAGTTGATTGTTTAACTTGAATGCACTGCTTTGGGTTGAAAAAGGCGATATCAGAAGGTTGAGGCTAGAAAAATGGAACATCGTGAACTGTCGTAGAAAGTTCAGTCCTCGCACGATAACCCAGTTTGATAATGCTGCCAACACCCCCTTTTGTAATAATGGTATTTTTTAAAAGAGAAACTGGGTTTAGCACAAGGAGAATATAGTCGTGCTGCACTAGGCAGTTGTCACAGCATACTTGAAACACTGTGATAAGTTATTAACAGCTAACTTTGTAAGGCGCTCAGGGAAAACTGATAATACCCTGAGTTAGCGGGGTCCTAGGGGAGAAGCCCTCCTGTGCATTGTAGACATGAATGAGCACCATGGCAAAGTCTCCAAGGACACCTTGGTGACACACACAGGGCCTTAAGAACCATGTTTTCTGTGACAACACTCTCACGCCTCTAGAAGTGCATTCCGAGACAAGAGCCGTCCGAGTGCAGCAAAGATGTTAGTATTGAAATTTTTTGTTTTTGTTTTAACTTGAGCTTCTGGAAATGACATGCATATTTAACATGGAGATTAGCTAAATACAGTATAGTGTTCACGAGGGTACACTCTGCAGCCATAAGTGAAATTTGGACCCCTGTTTATTGACATGTCTCCTCTGTATGGTTATTGAGTTGTTTGGTGAAAGAAATGAAATGGAGTAGAGAATCTGGAAATATGACCTCTAAAACCTTTGCACAAACACCTTTTTCTAAGTTGCACTTGGGCCAAGATGTGACTTAACTCTCTTTACATGCTAGATACCATGTTCCAGGAAACTTCTCTTATGATTTTGCCAACTGGTCTTCAAATTATTCTAAGATAATCTGAGGCTCAAAGGACCCCAGACATTGAGGGAATAAGTCATAAAAACTTTATATGTTTATTTTAGGGGACCATTAGTGTTTCAAGGGAAGGTAGCCTCTGAAATGTTTGCTACTTTGGTATGAAACTCCCAAGAGAATTTGGGGAAACAGAAATAAGTGATAAAATGAAACCGTGATGTGGGTGGGATTGTACAGAGAGCATGCAGAGTGAGGAAGTCAGAGGCATAGAGCAGAAACCCACCCAAGGACTCTCTGTACACAAGGGATGGGGGAGGGATATTGGAATACCAGCCAGCAAAGCCAACTGAATTGAACCGTCTGAGGACAAGGGACAAACAAAGGACAAAGCTAGAACTATGGAGAGGGACTTTACCAAGGCTGCAGAGGTCAGGTAGACTGAAGACTGAAACATATTGACTCTCCCCAACCACCAGAGGCCACAGGTGACCTGGCTGAGGGCCTTTCATGGGAGAAAGAAGGGAAGGCCAGATTGAAGTGGGGTCAGAGGCATGAGGTCAAGAAGAGGGGCCAGAGAATGCACACAGCTTTTCATATTTGATCACATAGAGAAGAGGGTAAAGAATTAGCTAAAGGGGAATGAGAAGTTGCTGGAAGTTAGGTTCCCACTTCTCCCCATTTTCCCTTATGTGTTTAACCAAGGGAGAGGATTTTAAAATATTTAAATGCTTTTGGAAGGAGCCAGTTTCTGAAGGAAGAGGGCATAATGGAGTACATTCTCAGCTGTGGGGGTGGGAGGTATGGGCCATCGCACACAAGTAGATCGTGCTTTGATGGGAGACAAGACTTGCTTTCCACCATATGCAGATAAAGGATAGGGAAAGAGTTTGCCAGCACAGGATTGCAGAAGGGATGGGACTGAGTGACAGTAGAAACAATGGAACGAGGAAAGCAGACTGGCTGAGGGGTAACACCCACGGCACAAGGGAGACCACACACCTTCACTGTCCAGAGACATCAGCCCATGAGGCTGTATCATTTCCTCTGGCATCATCCAATCAATAACCCAGGTGGAGAGAGCAGGACTATGGTCTCATCCTCTGCCCAGTGAAGTTAAACAACTAGGCCAATATCACACAATGAGTTCCTTCATTAACAACTATTTATTGCACATTTTAATGAGTCGGGCAATGTATTTTAAGCACCTTTGGACAAATAGATATCCTTGCTACATTCCCAAAGTCTACACTTAATGGAGTTTCCATTTTAGTGGATTTCATTTTAGAATCAGACTCATACTTGTAAAAATTAAAAGCTTCTCAGGGTGCCTGGGTGGCTCAGTTGGTTAGGCGTCCAACTTCAGCTCGGGTCATGATCTCCCCTTTCGTGAATTCGAGCCCTGTGTTGGGCTCTGTGCTGACAGTTCTGAACCTGGTGCCTGCTTTGGATTCTGTGTCTTCCTCTCTCTCTGCCCCTCCCCTGCTCACACTCTGTCTCTTTCTCAAAAATAAATAAAACATTAAAAATTTTTTTCAATTTCCTAGTGATGAATCTTTCTTCTAGCCTAACGGAGAAAAACATAAAGCCTTAAACTTTTAAAGTAAACACATAAAATGTCAGTGGAATTAAAGTTTATGACATATACTTACAGCACAGCACAGGCTATACTCTTAGACTCTAACAGCACATTTTCTTAATAATGCACAAAACTTTTGACACTAGTTTTTCTCCTTCTAGACTCTGTGCTCCTTTAATTAAGGGCATGCTTATGATTCAAGCTTATGTTTTCAATGCCTAGCACAATATCTGGGATATATTATTATGCCTAATAAAAGTTTGTTGAATTAATGGTTGAATTCGTTTAAACATGACAGATAAATGGAAACAGTGATATATAGTAAGAAGCTGAATGTCACACAACGGAAAATATCATTTCTCAGGATTATCTTTCATCATGTGCAGCACTAGACATATCTAGAACTCATTAGCAATGCCAGATGCATCCATTATTACCACACTGTATAAAAGAAAAAGAAAATCAGCAACATAAAAATCCTGCATAGTGGCCATAAAAATATGGAAAATTTAGTAGAGGAATTATAACTCTAACAAAGTTAATTTCAGCAATTTTTACTCAAGCTGCAAGTTTTGGGGTGTTTTACCAACCTTCAAACTCTTGAACTTTCAATAAATTTTGAGTGGAAGATTCACTTAGCTGTGAAATACAGTTACGACCTTGATGTAGTCTGGGTAATTTGGGGCCATAAAACTACGAGGAACAGAAAATATAAGGTTGTTCGTGGTGGCTGTTTTCCTGAAAATAAAAAAGCAAAAACTGGTGAGCTAGGAGAGGTCTCATTTTCACATTTTTTTGGTCTTTATGATCTGTGTAAATCACTGAAATTCACCAATGCTCTGTTTGATTATATGTAACATGGGCATTCGATTAATAATGAATATGACAGTTGTTTAATTAATGTGTTTGATTGGAAATTTTGCAAAGAACATAGTTTTTAGAGACCTGATTCAAATCCTGGCTCTGCCACTGGTGTGTGTGTGTGTGTGTGTGTGTGTGTGTGTGTGTGCCTATAATCTATTTAGTTCTCCTAGTTTCAGATTTCTTAAGATAATACTTCCTAGGCATGGTCATTCACAGTTCCCTTTTGTGATTCCTCCGTAAACACCATTTTTCAAAAAGAAAACTCTTTCCACATAAGCTGCAATGTTCTTGGTCATGTAGTGTTACCCTTTAGACCCACAGAAGATTAAACCAGTGGGAGAAAGTAACTATATTAACTGCCTGTCCAAAGTGGGATAATGTTGATGATCTAATCCAATCAGATCTCCCTTGACAGATAGTACTACTTACTATCTAGTAAACACTGGGCAAACCGTAACTCATTTAATATGTTTAACAAGTTATGAGACAAGCCCTAATATTACTCTGCTTTACAGATAAGGAAACAGGCATGAACTGTCCCAAGAGGTAGGAACTGACAAAACCAAGATTTGATCTAGGCATCCTGGTTCTAAGTTTGTGCTTTTTACTACTAGAGTACACTAGACAAAAATGTGATTTATAGAAAAAAAAAAAGATAATTTGCATCAGGAGCAGAATTAAAAATATTTATCTAGAGGCACCTGGATGGCTAGGTCAATTGAGTGTCTAACTCTTGGTTTCGCCTAAAGTCATGATCTTATGGTTCATGGGCTCCAGACTCACACTGAGCTCTGCACTGACAGCACAGAGCCTGCTTGGAATTCTCTGTCTCCCTCTCTCTGTGTCCTTCTCCCACTCTTCTGTCTCTCAAAAATAAATAGACTTTTAAAAAATAAAAAGTATTTCCCTAGTCCATTCAGTTTATTCGTTCAGAATATTTCCTGAGGACCTGGCACTCTGCTCAGTTCTGGGGCTATGGTGCTGGTCAACAGCTGAAACAGACATGGTTCCTGGCCTTCTAGAGCTAGCTACATGGGGGAGGAAGATGGGACAGTGATATGCCATCACAAAAGTAAATGTAGATAATGAAGCTTTATAATGAAAATATATTTGCACACATGCTTCTCTCTTCTAGTCCGGGCTCCAAAGGCAACCTCTAAGGATAGGATAGTTCCTTCTCTGTGGGATAGGCTCAATAAATATTCTTTGAATGAAATTCATTCAGAAGTGAAATGCATGTTAAAAAAAAAAAAACTCTTGGTTTTGAGGGGCACCTGGGTGGCTTAGTCGGTTAAGGGTCCGACTTTCACTTAGGTCATGATCTCGCGGTTCATGGGTTCGAGCCCCGCTGACTGCCAGCACAGAGCCTGGAGCCTGTTGCAGAGTCTGTGACTCCCTCTCTCTCTGACCCTCCCCTGCTCACACTGTCTCTCTCTCTCTCTCCTAGAAATAAATAAAAATATTAAAAAAAAAACTCTTGGTTTTGAAAAAGAAGAAAAATATTGAAATATAGGTAAATAAGGATTAAATAATATTGAAAGAAAGTTTGTGAATATTTACAAAAGATAAGTCTCAGTTTCCTATAATATTAATTTTTGGGAAAGTCTTGTTTCCTCATTTCTGTGTAATATAGATGAAGTGCTATTAAGCATATTTTTCCCCTCCCTTTTAAATGTCTCTATGATAAATAATAAAAAATAAGTAAGTGGTAATATTTGGGGCCACATAATGAAAACATGTGGTTTTATTGTCAAGGTGAAGGGACAAAGATTCAAAATGTTGACACTTGCACCATAAATAAAGCAAACATAATGGCCCCAGTATCTATATGAATAATTATTAAACTGCTCAGCCTGTTTTCAGGGGTCTCCACAACCCCCATTTAACCATCTCTCTTCTCCACACTCCCTGCGTTCCATGCATAGACTTTCTGCTCTGCAGGTTCCCTTCTTAGCCTTGACCCCTCTCTTATAATGGTCCATGATCTTGGTGGTGTCTCCATCACTGTTTTCCTGTCTTACCCATCTATGAAGACCAGCAAAGCTCTGCTTCTCCTGGGATTGCTTCTGTCTTAGAAATCCATTAATTCTTCCTGATTTCCTGACTTTTGTTTTATGTTTTTTTTAAATATGCTCTGCCCATGATATCTCCTTACATCCTTCTATGTATCTAGTACATATGTGCCATGCAGGATGACAATCTCAAATGTCGGCAATGCCTTTTGGTCCATACTGTGAAGTAAGCCTCTGTACAATTCTAGATTTAAGTACTGCATTTATTGTTCATTGTGTGGCAGCTGAATATACTGGTCCTGGCCACATCAGAAAAAGATTGCATTTTCTATCTCCATCACGTTACAGTTGGGTCTTGGCACTAAATGATGCTCAGAATAATGGGGACAAATGATTTTACTTTCCCTGTGCTCTTCCCTTACAGCTGGAAGTAAAGGATTCTAGTGAGTAGAGCCACATGAAGGAAAGAGGCTGGGTCTCTCAGCCATTGCTCTCTTGGGGGATAGCTACCAGGACAGCCATCAGACTTTATAGCACCATGATAGGAGGAGAAACACCATGTTATGGTGGTAAGCCACTAAGAGTTTAGGGCACTGGTTAGTATGACGTTTTCTGGCTGATTCAAAGTGAAAGAGGGGGAATCACTACCATCATCATAATTATTTTATAATTGTAAAATTAAATAAATGTAACATTGTTTTAAGTGCTTATTTAGTACTTATCACTTACTTTCTTAATTTATCGCATCCTAGCTTTTATGCTATGTACATCTGTATATGAATTAATTTGATTCTCCAAAGTATATAAGTTACGTGTTTTTTTTTTTAAATAAATAAAGACATTGGAGCAGTAAAATAAGGGATCTGCCAATACTCAACCTCTGCAATCTACTTGCCCAGATGCTAGGTGCTCACCTGCTGGAAGAGGAAGATCAAGAACAATCTTGCCTCAATAACCACCATGTTCCAATGATTGTGCTAGAGACTGGGGCCATGAAGATAGCATGTTGGTTAGGGCAGTCAGGACCAGACAGGGTAACAAATGACCCCACACAGTGTTTCAAGTTATGGGTAAGAGTTCTTGAAAAGACACCAAGGTCTCCCATCCAGATACACATGAGCCTTTTGGAAACATGTCACTGAACGGGGTTACCATTAAAGAGGATAAACATGCAACCAGACACTCTGCTCTTTACAATGAATCTATTTGCTCTTACTTGAAATCAGGTTTAAGTTGTTAACATCTCCAATGATACACATGCAAAGTTTGAAGAAAAAAAAAAGACTGGTTCAAATCCAAAACATTAGTCTTTTATTTTCTCCCATAAATAACATGTTGCCAACTGAAATCAGGCATTAACTAAGCTATGACTCAGTAATGTGCAGCGTAGAAGTCAAGTACCATGAGTAAAAGCAGCAATTATTCTACAGGAGGTAACCAATTTGTCAAAAGAGACGTAAACGAATTCGATTTTTCCCTGTCGACTATAAATATTTAGCATTTCAGCTGGTGACTAACAACTATTTGATTTATTTATCAAAATATACTTGCCTCTCGTCCCTGAACTATTGGAACATTTACAATAGTAATGCACCTTGGGCAGGTGCCTTGTTCCTAGGCTTAATACCAGAAACCAGAACAGTTAGACCGGGTGATGTGTGAGTCTCTGCCATTCCACCTGGTGTTAGTTCTATCTATGGCACAGCAGACAGTACCCTGGGCATAGTCAGAGGGTTGGGCCAAGTTCTAATCTAAGTCTTCACCAGCTTTGAATTAAAGGAAGTATTTTTATTTTCTAAGTTTGAGTTTTATCACTTGTAAAGTGATGATAATAATGCCTACCACTTCAAGCATATGTGATAATCAAAATAAATATTTGGAAAATGATTTGTGAAGTGGTAAGTGAGATCTATCTCTCTATCTACCTACCTACCTACCTACTTCTCTATTCCTCTATCATCTATCTATCTATCCATCTATCATCTTTCTATCTACCTCTCTATCCATCTATCCATCTATCATCTATCTATCTACCTCTCTATCTGTCTGTCTATCTATCAATCATCATCTATCTGTCTACCTACCTACCTACCTACCCCTCTATCTATCTACCTCTCTATTCCTCTATCATCTATCTATCTATCCATCTATCATCTTTCTATCTACCTCTCTATCTATCTATCTAACTGTATCTATCTACATATATATAATGTCACCTATAATTGTCAAAAACATATATAAATGTCATATGAAATAGTCATTGAGGGTTCCCCACATGCCATGCACCATACTAATCTCTACAGATACAAGGATGCCAACAAGAAGCTCCTGCCTTCTGGCTGTTCATTGTAGTGAGGGGAGTTTACAGGTGATGCGCTAATAATAGAAAATCTTCATTATGCACTTGTTATGTTCAGGCTCTGTGCTAATCTCTCTCTTTGATTTATTCACTTGACAAACACTTGCTGGGAGCCCATTAGTACCAGGCACTGTGATGTCACTTGCATCTTCTCACATCACCATGTTGTATTAATCTTCATACTCGATTCGGGGACAGGCTATTTTGCAATGCTTCTTTCAACAAGAAGGATGTTGAACCCTTAAAGATTCTGTAGCTTTGGCTGACCTCAAAAAGCTAACAATTAGAAAAGCTGGGTTAGGATCTTAAGCTTTTCTGAATTTAAAGTCTGTATCTTGGGGTACCTGGGTGGCTCAGTCGGTTAAGCTTCTGACTCTCGATTTTGACTCAGGTCATGATCTCACGGTTTGTGAGTCTGAGCCTGCAATCAGGGTTGGGATTATCTCTCTGCTTTCCCTCTCTCTCTCTCTCTGCCCCTCCCCTGCTCTTTCTCACCTTCTATCTCAAAGTAAATAAATAAACTTAAAAAAATAATAAAATAAAACCTGTATCTTTACCTAAAAATGAGCTGCCCAGGAAGAAGGCAATCAGGAAGGCTTCAAGGAATGGAGAGGAGAGATGTAATCTTGATGAAAGAGATCTTCAGGTAGATAGGAGATGTGGGAGCCCTTTCTAAGATGAAGAGTGCAGCAAATGTAAATTCGTGGATGCATGAAATAGCTTGTCACCTTTGGGGAATCTGAGATGTCACGAAATAAGTAGCCCTTTCATATGTGCCAGGCAGTTATTATTTTCTTCAAAACTGCTCCACGATTGGTCGGGTGCGTATGTTCTTTCCCTCCTTTGACCTCCCCATGGCCCCTCTAATTACTTTGTCCTCTTCCTCCCAATGTATCATTTTTTTGAGATTCAAAAGAGAAATGAGTCCGCCTTTCTCAGAACTGGTTGAAGGATTTTTCAGATACTCTGGACAACAGCCTGCATTAGTTTCAGCGCAGAAAATACACACTACCAAAAATAAACTCATCTCTGTCTCCAGCTCTGCAGCTGGAGGAAACCAAGCAGATGGCAATGAGGCCAAGAGCAGCCTCCATCCATAGAACACCTTGAAACAGTATAGAAAGGGCCCCACAGCTCCATCAGGGCAAGTTTGCTGTGTAAGCGTGTGCGTGTGTACATGTGCCTGTGTGTGCACACAATGCCTTCAAACTATCCACAGGGAAAGTAGATCGGAAAGTTTATGCAGGAGGAACACCCAGTTCAACTTGCCCTGTGCCCTGTACATGGAAGTTAGGATGGTGGTCCAGCGTGGTAGTTAAGGGTAAGGGCTCTGGAGCCAGGCTATCTGGGACTTCACCCCACTTCTGCTATTTTCTGGCTGTATGATTTGGGGCAACTACAGCTTTGCCTTCTTCAGAACGAAGACAACAACTGTACGTATCTCCTAGGGAATAAATGGGATAATGCATGTGTCCAGCTTCCAGAGGTGATATACACATGAGAGCTTTTTGGGGTGTTTTGTTTTGTTTTGTTTTGCTTTGTTTTTTAGTTTGGGAGTTATTATTACTTTATGGAACACCTTCTTTTTTCAATGTTGTTGTTGTCATTTCTAATCGTGGAAGAAACACATAATGTACCTGGCATTATTCTTTCTTTATTACTGAGGAAAGGGAGACCCACAATGTGAGGATGACTTGTCAAAGGTCACAGAGCAGAAAGAGAAATAGAATTTGAAACCAAATTCATCAAATTCTAAAGTCCATGCTTATTCTGCAGATTCTGGGTGACTCAGAGAGTTAAAATACACCCAGGGATAACAGAACAGGGAGCAGAAGCTTGGGCAAAACAAATCAAGAATATCAATGTGGTGTAACACAGAGGGTACAGTGAAGAATTAGTTCTGGCTTTGAATACTAACTCTGCTACTTATGGTGAGGGTCTCAGAAATTCATTTTCTTTCACTGAGACTCAGTTTCCTCACTTTTAAAAAGGGGTTTTATAGGAGTTTAAAAGTGACCTCAAAGGGCTTTTGTTGAAATTATCTCAGCTCCATCTTTAATTCTCCAAGGAATAGCTTTGCCCCTTGACTAAATCAACTCTTGTAGACATTAATCATACCAGGAAACTCTCACTGCAGTCTAGATTATGTTGAGGGTTTCAGGTTCGCCTTTTTGATTATGGGGTTATGCTTTTCCCGCATGCTTGGGTGTACCCCCTGCCCCATAAAGCCAGAACCCTTAACTCTAACACTGAGCACAGTGTTAAAGGCAGAACCCTTAACTCTAATACAGAGCACATGGAATGAGCAAGCTCCATAGAAATATTACTATTCTTATTTCTTCACAATCTGGCTCCAAGTCCAAGGTTTGACCAATTCTGCTTAGTTACCACCCCTGGACCTCAAAAGCTCAAGTGGTAAATTTATGAAGCAGAATGGGAAGACAGCAAGAACATGATTTTTCAAGGCCAACTTAATCTCTATTTTTTAGCACTCAAAATAAGTGATCAAAAGTTAAATTGTGGCTACCTGTCTTTTCTAGCTCCTGGTTATTTTCCACCAAAGCTGAAGAGGGACAGAGGCCAATGATTCCATTCCTTCTAAGAGATCCTTAAAATGGATGTTGCATGGAAACTAGCTAAGCTCCACACTCTCTGCTCTTGTGTAAGTGCTCTTGTGGCCTGGCTTAAAGGAAATCATCTCTAGGGAACTTTGCCCTCATTAGCTGCAGGACACAACTCATGGAACGAGGCACCCACCCTTCTGGTAAGGGGGATCAGTGGTGTGAAAGCTCTGAGGGGAGGACAATGCACTAATCAGCCACAGATCATCAGACACCCTAGTTCTCTCTCCTGGCCTCCCTTTCCTCTGTAAAACAAGATATTTAATTGAGGTGAAGTCTGAGGGCGTTTCCAGGAGTAAAAATTCACAGTTGCATCTTGGTCAGAAAGTCAAAGCTGTGCAGGTTTGCAAGAGCCCTAGAAGTCATTGAGGGAAATCATCTTTTGGTGCGTGCATTACTCTGTTCTTCAACCAGGTGAGCAAAGTATTCCTGTTCTGCTCTGACACTGTTCTAAAAGTTACAGTCCCATCCATTCCATCACATTGCTGAAGGTAAGGTGACAATTCAATCCTAGCTGCCAGGAGTTAAAGTTCAGCCTTCTGAGGTGCTTTAAAACAAGACAGCATGCAGAGTTTACACAAGGTATAGTTTGTAAGTATGCTTCCTCTAGTTTATATTCCCTTTCTAAGGCATAACAGCACATCTTTTTATTTTTTTTAAGAAAAACGTTTTAAATTAGAAAATTGAAATATGTTTGACATACAACAAATTTGCAAATGGTAGATTAATAAGTCCAGCACAGTATGTGCTAGAGTTTTGGGGATCAGAGGGACCCAAGCTCAATCCCTAACTCTGCCTTTTATTATTCGTGTGACTGTAATGCCTTGAGCTTCTCTTTCATCATCTGCACAGTGAGAATAATTACTCTATAAATTTTTTTATCATCACCATTATTAATTGTATTTGTCAACATTTGAAAGTTGGGGTAAAGACAGGAAAGCTGGTTTCAATATCTTCTTGCTGTTCAAGGCTCACAGCATGCATATTTTTTAAACTGTTTCTTACGCAAAGTATATCCTTATAATAGTCAACAGGACTCAGAGAGAAGAGAGTTTTGATTTATAAAATCTGTCACCTTAGGTAACATAAAGTATTAATTGCCAAGGCAAAAAAAATTATGTCTCAAATCTTCTCTGTGAATTTATGAGGAAACAAGCCAAAGAAAGAGATCACTCCCCTGCGTCTCGTGAACTGACATGAGGGGCAAAATTGGCTAATGAGAAGCAAAACCAGAAAAGTTTTGGATGGAGAAGATTGCCAGTGGAAATAATAAAGAACGGGTCCCTGGTCACAGATAAGGCAGGTCTTCGAGGCCCAGTCCTACTCCTTCTGATTGGTAGAGATGGCATCTCACACAGAGGTGCTGTGGCCACAAGGAGCCATTGCTGTGGGGTCTTCTGTGGGCCAGGTCCATCCTGGGGAGCTGTGCAGACACCTCCACATCTCTGAGCCAGTCTGCTAGGGCTGCTCTGACAAAGCGCCACAGAGTAGGTGGATAAACAAAGGAAAATTTTTTCCTGTCAGTTCCAGGAGCCAGAAGTCCAATATCAAGTGTTGAGAGGGTTGGTATCTTCTGACAGCACTTTCCTTGGCTTATAGATGGCTATGTTCTTCCTGTATTTTCACATAATCTTCCTTCTGTGTCTGGGTCCAAACTTTCTTTTCTTACTAGGGTGCCAAGCATCTTGGATCAAGGTCTACCCTACCTACCTCATTTTAGCTTAATAACGTCCTTAAAGATCCTACTTCCAAATACAGTTCCATTTTGAAGTACTGGGGTTTAGGGCTTCAACGTACACGTTTTTGAGGCAGGAAACAACTTCCAATTCCCACTCTATGGCTAAGAGAATGGGATTGTGTGATTGGTGCCATTTCTATCTTTTCCTTTTGGTTCACATACACAATCACTGGACTTTTCTAAGTACCCTGTGTTGATGAGTAACTGAGTCAATCAAAGGAGGTGGATACACTTGAAAGAGTTGAAATAGCTTCTGAATTACAAAAGTCAGCTCCTGAAAATATCAGTATGTGACTCATTTTATTGGATACTGCCTGAGTCTCAGGCATTCCTTTTGTGCTGAAGTCACAGTTAAAAGGAAAGGCCTTCACTCTTGTGAAGTCTAAGGTATGAAGCAAAAAAGGAGCAAACAAAAAGCAAGCAAGTCTTATTTGGGTCAGTGATTCAAAGGAAGATGGGTGATACAGGAGCGTCTACTAATTCTAAACAGTGGGTTTGTGTTATTCAGATGTAAGAGATAGGAAGAGAAGGGGTGCTATTTTGGAAAGAGTAAAGTCTTTGAGAGAATAACTGACCTTCCTTGGGAGAGCCTCACCATGGTAGCTTGATTGGAATTTTAAGTGCCAGGAGGCCAGGGTAAAAGATGAGGCAAGACTTTCACATGAGGGACCTCGGATGGCAGACATGGAGTTTGGACATCAGCCTGAGAGGATCAAGGAGACTCTGAAGAGTCTGAAGCTAGAGAGTAGCTGTTGAAATTCCTGCTGCTTCATAGGTACTGATGGTGCTGCCAGAGCCTAAGGGGAAGCTCAGTAGGGGTACTGGTAGACCAGTACCTTCGACCAAACTTAAATAATCCATTAGTCTTTGTCCAGGCTAATTACACACACAGCATGCTTACACACACAGGCATTAGTCATAGGCATTGCTTAGAATAAGTGACAGTATATAATCATTACCTTTTCCCGTCAACATATGTTAGCTACTTCTATCACGTCCTGCTTATCATTCCAGTTTTCACGCCTCTCTCATATTCAAGACTATTTATGTGAGAAGCATCAAACCTATTTATAAAATACTATCTTCTATATTTCATCCATTCATTTGTTCATTTATTTGTGTGACAAACATTTTTTGAGGAGCTATTATATGCCAAGCACTCTTCTGGGAGATAAAGAAATGAGCAAGGCATGGTCCTTAACAATGGCTTCCTTCTACCATTACATTCTCACACTACCTACTTAAAGTTCTCAGTAAGCCAACACCCTCACCACCCTCATTTTTTCTAGGTTATAACAGACTGCAGACTAGAAGGGAACAACCTGCTGGGGGTTAAGACTGAATGATGACTGACAATAGGGAAAAGACCAATCTTCAACCAGGAAGGTACAGATCATTTAATGTGTATTGTCTGGAGATACTTTCATTCCATAGCTAATATAATTTATGCATGTGTGTAATGGTGATGGATACTTTGCAAAAGGCTCAATCCTTTCTCACTCCTTTCCTCTTTTAATTAATCACCAGGTTCTATCAATCCCATCTCTCCATCATTTTCTATGTTCATACCTTCCTCTCTCTATTTCCCCTGCTAGCATCTTGGATCACACCCATATCATCTTTTGCCTGGATTATTGCACTAATTTCCTACCAGTCATATCTCTTTCCAACAGCTCTAATCCCAATCTATTTCCCTGGAAGTTGTCAAGCTGATCTCTTAGAGATGCAGCTGTTACTGACTACTTTTTTTCTTTTTAACCAGAACTTTTCAGGGACTCCCTTATTGCCACTGATGTGTCTTTCAAACTGCCAAAGTCCTTCATGATTGGTCCCTGCAGCCCATCCAGTCTCATCCCAAAACAGAGCACGATTCATTCCTCTAAGTCATGTGGGGCTTCCTGTGGTTTAGACCTCCAGGCATTAGCCCATGATTCTCACCACCCAAGACTTTTTCCCTCCACCACACATCCAGAAAAACCATATTCACTTTTCACAATTCCATGCAGCTGTTACTTTGAATTGCCTTCTCTAACTACCCTAGCCCAAATATATGGACCTGTACCATCCCTTGCCCCTATACTCTAGGAAGATTTCACCTAGATAAATAGGAAGCTACTATTTATAACGCCCACTTCTGACATGTCTGTTCTGTGCAGCCCCAGACACTGGGCATGTTAGGGCCAGTTCCAGGTCTTCTCTATCTCCAATCTCTAAACCTCAAACAATGCCTGCTGTAGAGTATTTGTCCAATAAATTTGTGTCCATAAATAACAAAACAAAACAAAACAAAACAAAAACAATAAATGGATGTATAGTGAATAAATCTGTTTCCTTCAGACAGGGAAATGGGTAGTGGTTTAGCAAAGTTTCCATCTCAAATGGTTACAACTCCTTTAAAATGTTTTGGGTGTTTTCACAGAGAACTGTCAATATTTGGTAAGATTCATTGATTCAGAATATGTCCAATTAGAGCTTCTAGGGTTCTGTACTACTGCGGATTGTTTAGCATCTACTGCCCCAGACAGATAGATGGGTGAATTCTTGAGATAATGGCCACGCCATCTCCATCCCTGTATCACTCACAATCATTTATAAAAATAAGTGTGCTTTATAAATTATTATTTTTTTAACATTACTTTTTAAAATTGTGGTAAAATATACATAACATTAAGCTGACCATTTTAAATGTTTTTTAATGTTTTATTTATTACAGAGAGAGAGAGAGAGAAGACAGCATGAGCAGGGGAGGGCCAGAGAGAGAGGGAGATGCAGAATTGGAAACAGGCTTCAGGCTCTGAGATGGCTGTCAACACAGAGCCCAATGCGGGGCTTGAAGCCATGAACCGTGAGACCATGACCTGAGCCAAAGTCGGACACCTAACCAACTGAGCCACCCAGGCACCCCCTGACCATTTTTACCATTTTTAAGTGTACAGTCCAGTGGCATCAAGTACATTCATATTGTAACACAACCATTACCGCCATCCATCTCAAGAATTTTTCATCTTCCCAGACTCAAATTCTGTCCCCATTAAACACTAGCTCCTCTTTACCCCTTTCCCCAGCCTATGGGAAACTGGTAAGCATACCAGAAATCACTATGTGTCTCTATGAATTTGACTATATAGCCACCTTATTTATGTGGAATCATACAATATTTGTCCTTTTGTGGCTGGTTTATTTCACTTAGCCTTACAGTTTTAAAGTTCACCCACGTTATAGCATGGTGTCAGAATTTCATTCATTTATAAGACAAAGCAATAATCAATAGTATAAATGTGTCATATTTAATTTATTTATTCACTCACTGATAGACATTTAGATTGTCTCCACCTTTGGGCTATTATGAAAAATGTTGCTATAAACATTGGGATACAAATATTTGAGTCCTTGTCTTCAATTCCTTTGAGTATATACCCGAAAATGGAGTTGATGGATGATATGGGAATTCTATATTTAAATTTTTGAGGAACCTCCATACTGTCTTCCACAGTCCCACCAGAAGAGCACAAAAGTTACAATTTCTCCATTTTCTTGCCCATGCTTATTTTCTGTCATTTGTTTTTATAATAGCCATCCCTAATATATGTTGCTTTATAAATACTTGTAAATGAATGAACAAGTAAGCATAATCGACTGGGGCCCTAGATAACAAAGACCCAGCAGGCAAGTTGGTAAAATAAATGTAGCTGCAGGGCTGTGATGTCTTGTAAGAACACACACTTTCGGAATGGTTTTCCCATCCGTAAAATTGTTTCCCCATCTGTTAAATGGATTTAACGATACCAGGTATGCAATGTTATTTTGACAAAAAAACAACAACAAAAAAATGTTAGTGAATGTGCTCCTGGGAGCACTACTCGATAACCTGTGAAAAGTGTGATTGTTCCAGTTTTAACCAGTGAGGTACCAGCAAGGCTTATGTGGCACCGTCTGTCAACACCATTCTCTCCACCCCAACATTCAGACAAGGACACTCTGCATGTTTTTATTCCCTTAGGAATGAGGGAGGACATGGCTGGGTGGGGTGAGGGGGGTCGTGGTCAGGAGTCTGTGGTCTGCAGCCTGAATCCTCCTCTTTTGAGCAGGTGACCTGGCGTAAGTTACTGCACCTACATGTGCTTTTGTTTCCTTTCCCTCAAAAATAGGAAACAAGTACCTCCAAAACGGGTGGTGAGAAACAAATGGAACAAATACGGAAGTATGAACGACCTGCAATACATAATAGCCACACTAAACACTAAATCTCTGTTCTCTACAGGGTGAACATGGGTGTCAACTATTCAATGGGAGAAGCTAATCCGGGCTTTCATGCAAATCATCCACTGTGTTCCCTCTTTCCCTACCTGCCAGGGAGGATCAGTGAGATAATGCATGTGTTTAATTCCCTTGAAAGTGCTTTGCAAAGTATAAAGCACTATAAAATGCAGGTTGTCATTACAATTCTTATTAGGGGTCTGATTCAATGCTGTTAAAATTCGACAGCAGGCAGGATGGGAAAGGCAGGCAGATTTCCAAACAGATAATAACTTTTATCAGCATCAGACTGTGTCCAAAGCATGTGTGTCCTTCTGATCAGCAATGAAAATGGCTGCAATTAATTTGACAGCCAAGCCAAGCCATGAATTAATGGGAAATCATTCTCTAAGGGACATTTTCCCCCATGAATGGGGAAAAAATGACTCACATTGTCAGGCAGATATGTTAGTTATGCTGACTTAGAAACTGGTATTGGGGCAGACTTCATATGTGAGTATTACCATGGTAATCTCCTCATACATGGGAGATGTTGGGGGGTCATCAGGGGGCACCCAGGCAATCATCGTGCAGGTGGGGAAACTGATCAGAGGTGAAGCAACACATTCTAGGTTACCCAGATGGTAGGAAAGGAAACCAGACCTAGAATTCATGTTTCCTGAATGTGGCACCAAAAAGAATAATGAACTCAATTTGAAACACAGTAATTCGAGTCTAGACTTTGCTGCTCTTAAGAGTCTGACCTCATACAAGGTTGTCATTTTGAGGTTATCATTTTATACGTGCAGGACATGCATTTCAGTTCCTATTTTGCACATTTGACCTAAAATTCCGTCTTCAAAATCTTAACTGGTTATCACGTGTGGGTTATTTCCCCGTTAGCTGGCCTTATATGGGATCCACGTTTGGCATAGAGCAGTGCCTCTTGCGCAGAATGTGCTGGAGAAGCACATTCTCAGTTCCAGTCCTGATTCAGGGAATTGGGGTGGTCCCTGGGTTGCAGTTCTGATTTCTCCTGTGATGCTGTTGCTGCTGGCCCATGGACTGCCCTTTAAGGTTCAAGGGCAGAGAGAATGCAGAGACCATCTCCCACACAGACCCTTGGACATTTCATTATCCGAAGGATGTCCACCAGCATCAGGGAAATATGTTGAGGCTTGCTCCAAACTCACATCAAGAAATCAAAGATGGACAAAGGTTGATGTATGTTAAGACTTACGTCTTTGACGCAAGATGCTTCTCCATACTTTCCCAACTTAGTTTTCTTCCTATCACTGTAACAATTACCAGTACACAATAAACACCGGGGGCCTCGTGAGGATAAATATCCTGAACAAATCTGTGATTTCGACTTTGTTTCTAATTAGGAGTAATTGTTTTCAGGCATTGATCTCCTCGTTTTTCAGGGAACTGTATCTCCTCATTAGCCGTGGACAGTTTCCTAACTAGCTAGGAATCTTTTGATCTCTTAATGGCAAGAAAAGTACTTAGATCCATCTATGTCTTCTTTGTGGCTCACCCCAGCTGCTTTTCAGAATCTCTCTCTTTTTCTCCAGGTGAAGAAAAAGATGCCATTGAGTCCATAATGATGACGGTAAGCATTCATTAAGTGCTTACAATGCACAAGGCAGTGTTTTCGGCATTTTGCTCTAAGACTTTGTTCATCTTTATGACAGCAAAATAGATATTATATCAGTTGCTATTATTAACCAAATTACACATCTCATCTCATAAGTGGGGAGTCAAGATTTAAATCTGAATAATCTGAATCCAAAGGCCACACCCATAACATCCACATGATTCAAATAAACTTCAAATTCCTATGGCAAAGTTCTGCCATGATACGACTTCGCATAAACACAGCCTCTCCTCCCTTATCCTTCACCTTACATGTCAAGCCCTACTTATGTCTTCACTCTGAGCTTAAGTAGGATTTCTAGCAAATTCTCTTCAGAACCCTCAGGTTGGTAGAAATGCTTCTCTGCTCCAATGAAATCATGCCAGTCTCTGAACATTTTCTCCTTCAGGACCACCTTAACATTACCTTTTCTGACTCCTCGTTTACAACCATCACACTTGAATTTGAATAAGATGTGTTTTATTATCTTGTACAAATGTAATTATTTCCCTCAAATGCTTCGGTTTCTTTCTCTAGCACTTAACACATCTTTCAAGACATGTTCTGTGTGCACATCTATCTCCCCATTCACTCTGAAGAACTTGGAGGCTGTGAAACCCATCCCCCTTATCTCTGGATTCCCAAGGCCTAACACTTACCCCTCGATAGATACCTCTGCACAGTTTACAGATGGGAAAACGGGGGCCCACGTCACCCAGTGACCTAGGGACAGACTCAGGGCCTGTATGCTGGTTGCATGATTCCAAACCACCAATCATTCCCCTGTGCTCTTCACATAAAATTCACATATAGCAGACCATGGATGGCTGCCATGCGCACTTTTCAAAATTCGAACTGAGAGAACTAGAGAACTCTAATCCACATATCATGAATGGGAAAGTTACTATTCTAGAGAATCCAAAGGGGAGTATTTGAGAAAACTTAAATCTGTTGACACCATATTTGAAAAGCCTTCTGACCTTATTCGAGTGGAAAGAATGGGAGGCACTGTATCAGAAGTTGTTTGGAAGTATCGGTGCCCAATCTCACATGAACAGGCCTGCCAGGTCTTGTCTCACTTCCATTCAAAGCTAATATTTGGGACTAAAGGACAATTGTTTCCTTTTCAAGTGCTTCTGAATTGGTCAGGCCATTATCTGTGGCATAAAGTACAGACTATGCACACTTCAAGTATCATTTGGGGCTCACACCTACTATGGAATCTCCACTAAGAAAAATGGTTGGGTTTAGTGAACATTATTTTTTGGCTATAGAGTCAGTCATGTCTTGGGAAAGAAGTAAATTTCACACAATCATCCATCACTTGATTATCCATTCAGCAAACCAACAAACATCCATTCGTTCAGTCAACACTTTTATTTAAAATATGACTGTTGAGTTTTTCATGTACAGGTGCTAAGCATTGGGCAGGGAGGACATGGAGTGGTGACTGAAACAGACAAGGTACCTGCTCTCTGTTTTCTTTCTAAAGGCTGGAAATATAAAGTCCCTCATGGGACTAAAAAATCATTCATTCTTTCATTTATTAATTCCACAAGTGCATGTGGAGAATCCACATACACTTGCACTTCTGCCTGCTGTGGCTATGATTGGCTAGTTCACAGAACAAAGAATTTGTTCAAAGAACAAGGAGCAAGCAGGCTGAATTCACATGCATATTCTATCACACACATATGGTTCCTAACCACAGCCTTGTCTTTTTTTTTTTAACTAATGCATAATCTACAAGGAGCTCAAGAAGGAAGAGTTGCCCGGCATAATGTAGCATAAAAGGAAGGGGAAATGCAGGAAAAATTAGGCCTGTCACACTATGCCTACTCTGCTCCATTTCAACTGTACTGCTGGACTCAACACGTGACATTTTTCATGTATTCAGTGCATGATTAACATGATAGTGGAAGTCATCTTCCAACTTACTAGATATGTATTAGGTATTTTATATGCATTGAATGTTTTGAGGTGCAGCTGAAAGAACATAGGACCCTTCTTCTCAAGTGCTTTCATACCTTTTAAGAACTGGCATTCCATGGGGCTCCTGGGTGGCTTAGTCGGTTAAGCGTCCGACTTTCGCTTAGGTCATGATCTCGCAGTTCATGGGTTTGAGCCCCACGTCGGGCTCTGTGCTGACTGCCAGCTCGGAGCCTGGAGCCTCTTTCAGTCTGTGACTCCCTCTCTCTCTGACTCTCCCCTGATCACGCTGTCTTTCTCTCTCTCCTAGAAATTTGAAAAAAAAAAAAAAAAAAAAAAAAAACTGGCATTCCAAAATGATGGTCTCAGTGGGTGGTGCTCCTTTGGGAAGCCTATACTTGTACCTGCCCTAAACACATCTTATGTTCTTTGATTTCNAAACAACAACAAAAAAATGTTAGTGAATGTGCTCCTGGGAGCACTACTCGATAACCTGTGAACAGTGTGATTGTTCCAGTTTTAACCAGTGAGGTACCAGCAAGGCTTATGTGGCACCGTCTGTCAACACCATTCTCTCCACCCCAACATTCAGACAAGGACACTCTGCATGTTTTTATTCCCTTAGGAATGAGGGAGGACATGGCTGGGTGGGGTGAGGGGGGTCGTGGTCAGGAGTCTGTGGTCTGCAGCCTGAATCCTCCTCTTTTGAGCAGGTGACCTGGCGTAAGTTACTGCACCTACATGTGCTTTTGTTTCCTTTCCCTCAAAAATAGGAAACAAGTACCTCCAAACCGGGTGGTGAGAAACAAATGGAACAAATACGGAAGTATGAACGACCTGCAATACATAATAGCCACACTAAACACTAAATCTCTGTTCTCTACAGGGTGAACATGGGTGTCAACTATTCAATGGGAGAAGCTAATCCGGGCTTTCATGCAAATCATCCACTGTGTTCCCTCTTTCCCTACCTGCCAGGGAGGATCAGTGAGATAATGCATGTGTTTAATTCCCTTGAAAGTGCTTTGCAAAGTATAAAGCACTATAAAATGCAGGTTGTCATTACAATTCTTATTAGGGGTCTGATTCAATGCTGTTAAAATTCGACAGCAGGCAGGATGGGAAAGGCAGGCAGATTTCCAAACAGATAATAACTTTTATCAGCATCAGACTGTGTCCAAAGCATGTGTGTCCTTCTGATCAGCAATGAAAATGGCTGCAATTAATTTGACAGCCAAGCCAAGCCATGAATTAATGGGAAATCATTCTCTAAGGGACATTTTCCCCCATGAATGGGGAAAAAATGACTCACATTGTCAGGCAGATATGTTAGTTATGCTGACTTAGAAACTGGTATTGGGGCAGACTTCATATGTGAGTATTACCATGGTAATCTCCTCATACATGGGAGATGTTGGGGGGTCATCAGGGGGCACCCAGGCAATCATCGTGCAGGTGGGGAAACTGATCAGAGGTGAAGCAACACATTCTAGGTTACCCAGATGGTAGGAAAGGAAACCAGACCTAGAATTCATGTTTCCTGAATGTGGCACCAAAAAGAATAATGAACTCAATTTGAAACACAGTAATTCGAGTCTAGACTTTGCTGCTCTTAAGAGTCTGACCTCATACAAGGTTGTCATTTTGAGGTTATCATTTTATACGTGCAGGACATGCATTTCAGTTCCTATTTTGCACATTTGACCTAAAATTCCGTCTTCAAAATCTTAACTGGTTATCACGTGTGGGTTATTTCCCCGTTAGCTGGCCTTATATGGGATCCACGTTTGGCATAGAGCAGTGCCTCTTGCGCAGAATGTGCTGGAGAAGCACATTCTCAGTTCCAGTCCTGATTCAGGGAATTGGGGTGGTCCCTGGGTTGCAGTTCTGATTTCTCCTGTGATGCTGTTGCTGCTGGCCCATGGACTGCCCTTTAAGGTTCAAGGGCAGAGAGAATGCAGAGACCATCTCCCACACAGACCCTTGGACATTTCATTATCCGAAGGATGTCCACCAGCATCAGGGAAATATGTTGAGGCTTGCTCCAAACTCACATCAAGAAATCAAAGATGGACAAAGGTTGATGTATGTTAAGACTTACGTCTTTGACGCAAGATGCTTCTCCATACTTTCCCAACTTAGTTTTCTTCCTATCACTGTAACAATTACCAGTACACAATAAACACCGGGGGCCTCGTGAGGATAAATATCCTGAACAAATCTGTGATTTCGACTTTGTTTCTAATTAGGAGTAATTGTTTTCAGGCATTGATCTCCTCGTTTTTCAGGGAACTGTATCTCCTCATTAGCCGTGGACAGTTTCCTAACTAGCTAGGAATCTTTTGATCTCTTAATGGCAAGAAAAGTACTTAGATCCATCTATGTCTTCTTTGTGGCTCACCCCAGCTGCTTTTCAGAATCTCTCTCTTTTTCTCCAGGTGAAGAAAAAGATGCCATTGAGTCCATAATGATGACGGTAAGCATTCATTAAGTGCTTACAATGCACAAGGCAGTGTTTTCGGCATTTTGCTCTAAGACTTTGTTCATCTTTATGACAGCAAAATAGATATTATATCAGTTGCTATTATTAACCAAATTACACATCTCATCTCATAAGTGGGGAGTCAAGATTTAAATCTGAATAATCTGAATCCAAAGGCCACACCCATAACATCCACATGATTCAAATAAACTTCAAATTCCTATGGCAAAGTTCTGCCATGATACGACTTCGCATAAACACAGCCTCTCCTCCCTTATCCTTCACCTTACATGTCAAGCCCTACTTATGTCTTCACTCTGAGCTTAAGTAGGATTTCTAGCAAATTCTCTTCAGAACCCTCAGGTTGGTAGAAATGCTTCTCTGCTCCAATGAAATCATGCCAGTCTCTGAACATTTTCTCCTTCAGGACCACCTTAACATTACCTTTTCTGACTCCTCGTTTACAACCATCACACTTGAATTTGAATAAGATGTGTTTTATTATCTTGTACAAATGTAATTATTTCCCTCAAATGCTTCGGTTTCTTTCTCTAGCACTTAACACATCTTTCAAGACATGTTCTGTGTGCACATCTATCTCCCCATTCACTCTGAAGAACTTGGAGGCTGTGAAACCCATCCCCCTTATCTCTGGATTCCCAAGGCCTAACACTTACCCCTCGATAGATACCTCTGCACAGTTTACAGATGGGAAAACGGGGGCCCACGTCACCCAGTGACCTAGGGACAGACTCAGGGCCTGTATGCTGGTTGCATGATTCCAAACCACCAATCATTCCCCTGTGCTCTTCACATAAAATTCACATATAGCAGACCATGGATGGCTGCCATGCGCACTTTTCAAAATTCGAACTGAGAGAACTAGAGAACTCTAATCCACATATCATGAATGGGAAAGTTACTATTCTAGAGAATCCAAAGGGGAGTATTTGAGAAAACTTAAATCTGTTGACACCATATTTGAAAAGCCTTCTGACCTTATTCGAGTGGAAAGAATGGGAGGCACTGTATCAGAAGTTGTTTGGAAGTATCGGTGCCCAATCTCACATGAACAGGCCTGCCAGGTCTTGTCTCACTTCCATTCAAAGCTAATATTTGGGACTAAAGGACAATTGTTTCCTTTTCAAGTGCTTCTGAATTGGTCAGGCCATTATCTGTGGCATAAAGTACAGACTATGCACACTTCAAGTATCATTTGGGGCTCACACCTACTATGGAATCTCCACTAAGAAAAATGGTTGGGTTTAGTGAACATTATTTTTTGGCTATAGAGTCAGTCATGTCTTGGGAAAGAAGTAAATTTCACACAATCATCCATCACTTGATTATCCATTCAGCAAACCAACAAACATCCATTCGTTCAGTCAACACTTTTATTTAAAATATGACTGTTGAGTTTTTCATGTACAGGTGCTAAGCATTGGGCAGGGAGGACATGGAGTGGTGACTGAAACAGACAAGGTACCTGCTCTCTGTTTTCTTTCTAAAGGCTGGAAATATAAAGTCCCTCATGGGACTAAAAAATCATTCATTCTTTCATTTATTAATTCCACAAGTGCATGTGGAGAATCCACATACACTTGCACTTCTGCCTGCTGTGGCTATGATTGGCTAGTTCACAGAACAAAGAATTTGTTCAAAGAACAAGGAGCAAGCAGGCTGAATTCACATGCATATTCTATCACACACATATGGTTCCTAACCACAGCCTTGTCTTTTTTTTTTTAACTAATGCATAATCTACAAGGAGCTCAAGAAGGAAGAGTTGCCCGGCATAATGTAGCATAAAAGGAAGGGGAAATGCAGGAAAAATTAGGCCTGTCACACTATGCCTACTCTGCTCCATTTCAACTGTACTGCTGGACTCAACACGTGACATTTTTCATGTATTCAGTGCATGATTAACATGATAGTGGAAGTCATCTTCCAACTTACTAGATATGTATTAGGTATTTTATATGCATTGAATGTTTTGAGGTGCAGCTGAAAGAACATAGGACCCTTCTTCTCAAGTGCTTTCATACCTTTTAAGAACTGGCATTCCATGGGGCTCCTGGGTGGCTTAGTCGGTTAAGCGTCCGACTTTCGCTTAGGTCATGATCTCGCAGTTCATGGGTTTGAGCCCCACGTCGGGCTCTGTGCTGACTGCCAGCTCGGAGCCTGGAGCCTCTTTCAGTCTGTGACTCCCTCTCTCTCTGACTCTCCCCTGATCACGCTGTCTTTCTCTCTCTCCAAAAAATTTGAAAAAAAAAAAAAAAAAAAAAAAGAACTGGCATTCCAAAATGATGGTCTCAGTGGGTGGTGCTCCTTTGGGAAGCCTATACTTGTACCTGCCCTAAACACATCTTATGTTCTTTGATTTCTTCAGATTTCTCCATCTTGACTTTGTTCAGTCATACTGTTTTAGTCCTTTGGGGCTGATATAACAAAATGACACATACTTTGCAGCCTCTAAACAACAGAAATGTATTTCTCACAATTCTAGACCCTGGAAGTCTGATATCAGGGTGCCAGCATGGTTGGGTGAGGGCTCTCTTCCCAGTCACAGATTTCTCATAGCTTCTTTGCATGGCAGAAAGGGTGAGGGAGCTCTCTGGGGGCTCTTTTATAAGGGCACTAATTACAATCATGAAGGCTCCACCCTTGTGTTTTAATCACCTATCCAAGGCCCTGCCTGCTAACACCATCACATTGGGTATCAGAACTCCAGCATTTGGATTTGTTGGGGGAGAGGGGGAGAAACACAGATGTTCAGACCATAGTTGCAATTTCTCTTGTAACTTCTAGCAATTACCCTTTGTTTGAATCCTGATGTCCTTGGGTGTTAGTTTTCCCTAGCTGGGTTTTAGCAACAGTAATAAGATAAACTATAAGATTTTGTCCATTTCTTCTTTCTTCCTGGGTTAAGATTGAGGTAGTCAAGACAAAGGGCCAAGGTAAAGCGGTCCAGACACAGTACATCAATCACCATGAGGAGCAATTTGGGGCCACGGAACAGGCTGAACTTACCAGAGTCTCAAGTCTGGTTAGTTAGCCTTAAGTTAGATTTCTGACAATGACCTACCCAGCCTCTAATTTGTCCTTCCTGCATAACATGCATGGTGGCATCTTTCATGGCTCCATTTATATCATCTGGTCCCACCTTATTGCTCTGGCTGTCACTATGGGAACCCATTATGGGCAGGTGTATTCTGACCCCACTCTCCCTCAGCTAGGTGGGACATCTGATAGGTGCCTGCTTGGCCATTCCCACACATGCCCACACCAAAATATTCTACAAAGCCAGCCCCCTCCTGAGGTTATGGGGCTGAAATTGTTGTACAAATATTCACCTCTCCCATGCCTTGGGCGGCGGGGGGGCAGGTCTGAGGTATGT
This sequence comes from Hyaena hyaena, assembly GCF_003009895.1. Taxonomy (NCBI): domain Eukaryota; kingdom Metazoa; phylum Chordata; class Mammalia; order Carnivora; family Hyaenidae; genus Hyaena; species Hyaena hyaena. Next base: position 61,334 of record NW_024082488.1, read on the forward strand.
TCCACATGGTTCCTCTGAAGTCCCCAGTGAAACTGAACTCCAGAGGTCCAAAGCAGTAACCAACTTCCATAACTCACAGTAACATTGGCTTCCTTGTCTTTGCTTTTACTCTTTCTTGCCTTTGCACTCTCATCCCCTGGTGTTGGTCCCTGGTGTCTGGTTCCATTTTTATGGGAATCTAAGCTACAACAAGTAGAGCAATGTTTTGCAATCCTTTTCAATGGACACAGGACATGACAAAAGTAAGGAAAATATTCATAGGCCAACCCATGGAGAAGATACATATTCAGAGAGGTGAGCAAGCAGCCAGGTCTGGGGCTACCCTGGGGGCACCTGTTGACTTGTGGTGACCCCAAAGCGATAGTTTTACAGAAAGCCATGGAAAAAAGAGATAAAACTTAGACCAATACAACAGAAGATATGGATTTGAGTGCCCCCCTCCTCCACATAAAACTAGATCTCCTGAAATATGACATCCTCAGAAAAGAGATAGACCAAAGAATGAACACCCAGATAAAAGAGATGATAAGAAAATTTATTTGTATTTGCCTTAGCTCTTACAAAGGGCAAAAGAAACCAGTCTCCTATGAGAGTTTATAATTATGCATTACTGATCATGACATCTAAGAGCTAGAATTAGACTTCTGCAAAATATATTTCAAAGGAGTCCTAGACCTGTAGAATCCAGATTTTTCCACAATTCTGGGTCATCCTGAAAATGTGCTTTCTCTTAATTTGCTTTAACCCCTTCCATTTTGTGCCATGATTCATCCAAACTTTCAACAGTCTACTGAAAAGCCACTTACTTTACATTTAAAAAACTGTTACAGAATTTGCGTATGTTTTCTAGAGTGTAAAAGACATGAAAGTCTTTTGAGTCATGTTAATCAAATAATGAAAAATTCTTAGAATGTAATATCCTTCAGACTACTGTGTTTACTCTTAAAAAATTCTTCTGATGTTTTATGGTGATTTGATTACAATAGAACAATGCTCCATCGGTTGGAAAAACATTGAATGAATAAGAAGTAATATACTTGAAATTACTGTAGGAGTAGATTCTTACTGGCCCCAAATAGAATCTATATTGATTTTCTTTTAAAACGTGTGGCTTAGAAAGGAAGGTAATAACCAACTCGATTCAAATAGAGATTGAAATATTTTAGCCTGTTTTGAAATTGGCTGAGAAAAGAACTGTCCACAAACACTTTCACAAATAGAGTGTGTCCTTTGGCAGAGCTGGGGAATAAAGCAGTGACTTTGCTATTTTTATCGGATTGGTGAGTGTGACTAACATTTTGACACATGAGTGGGAGGACCTGGTTCTATAGCAAGGCATTAGTGGGAAACAGAATTCCATTCTTCCCTGCCTATTTTACCTCGGTGAATCTGTTGACACAGCCCCAGGCCAACAGGTGGTTTAACATACCTTCTGGGTGAGAGCCAATATATGCCTTCTACAAAATGTATCTGATCAGCAAGAAGACAGGGATCATATTCTTGTCTTTGGTTTTTCTTTCTAACATTATTGAGATATATCTGACATATAACACTGTGTAAGCGTAGGGTGTACATGTGTTAAACTGATACATTTACATGTTGTCAAATGATTATCACCACAGCGTAGCTAACACTTCCATCCTATCCCATAATTAAACATGTTTTGTTTTTTTTTCTGGTGAAAATATTTAAGATCTACTCTCTCAGCCACTTTCAAGTATTTAATACCGTATTATTAGCTATAATCACCGTGTTGTACATTAGATCTTCAGAACTTGTTTATCCAGAAGTGTGGGCCCTTTGACCAATATCTTCTCATTTCCCCAACACCTTAGCCCCTCGTATCCACCACGCTACTTTGGTTCTCTGAACTGGCCTTTTTGGATTCTACACGTAAGTGATATCCTTTATTCTTGATTTATCTATTCCAGTTTTTGATCTGGCTTCATTCCTGGGCTCACAACTTCAAACTCACTCTTGTTTGTTGAGTTGTTACCTCTTGAAAGAGTGAGTGGCTGTTCACAAACTACTCTCCATCTCCATCTTAATGCTGCCTCTTACAGCTTGTAAGTCAGAAGACTTCTTTTTTGAATGAGATTAATTTGTTGCCACTTTTTCAGATTTGTTTTATGGCCTGATACCTGGTCCATTTTTATGCAGGTTCTGTTTGTGCTTTAGAAGAATGTATGTTTTCTATTTACGGGCATAGGGTTCTACATTTGTCCATTGGGCTGAATTGTTTCTTGTTGCATTGTTCATATCACCTATATGTTGTTAATGTTGTATCTGTTCCTCTGTCAATTACTGAGGGAAGTTAGTGAATTCACTCTCACTGTATTGGTGGATTTGTCCATTTCCACCTTGAATTTTATTGATTTTAGGACTTGTTCTATTTTTTATATGAAGTGTGACTTACAGTCATCGTATAGTGAAGCTTTATGTCTAATAATGAGTTTTTCCTGAAAATCTATTTGCTTGATTTTAATATAACTCTATAAATTTTGTTGTTGTGGCTTAAAGTTTGCCCAACATATATTTCTCTACCCTTTTAAATTCAGCTTTTCAGTCTTAAGTGAAAAATACTATTTTTAGTATTAACTTATCTATGTATTCTTATAGATAGTATGTAGTTAAGTAGTTCATTTTCTTCCCCTCTGTTGGTAAGACTTTTTCATCCTACAAACTACATTAGTCATTACAGATTCATTTTGATTCACTTTACCATCTTATTTTGTGTTTTCTATAGAGCTTGCTTTTTCTAAGCTTTTTTCTCCCTTCCTGCTTTCTTTCGAGTGACCAGATTTTGTTTTCATTTATTATCCTTCCATTTATTCAAGATTACGGATTCTATGCCTTCTTTTAGGTTATGCTTCAAATGTTAATACTCACACTAAAGAGATTCTAATATAAATACATTTTCCTACGTGTTTCTTCAAAATTATAAGAACACAAAACACTTAACCTCTCAGTATTGCAGTCCTCTCCTACATGTTATATATATTGTCTGTATTTTCATTTCTCTTCATTTTCTGTGGCAAAATAAATCATTAATTGTTCTGTTATTGTTTTACTGTTTTATAGAAATTATTTATTCTGGTTGATGCTTCTGCCTTTTGTTTTGCTTTGTTTTTACCTATCATTTTTGTTGAAACTTAGTCCTTCCCTCTGAATTCAATGTCTTGCTATTTGCATTTCATCTTTTAGAATAAGTTCGTTAAATGAGGTTCTGTTGCTGGTGAACTGGGGCAGTGCCACACACTGATTACACATACTGGAGGGAAAGTGGATTCAAAACCCAGCTGTTACTAAACCTGTGATTAACTCCCCCCCATGCCTCAGTCTCCTTATTTGTAAGATGAGGACGTCAGTAATATCTGTCTTGTGGAGTACTTGGGAGAAATGAGTATGTTGCATATGTAAAATGTTTACTATAGTTTCTGTTACAAATCAAACATTTAATATTATTTTTAAGGATTTGGGAAAATGATTCTTCAATAAAGGGCAAACAATCAGTGTCATTATAAAACAAAGTTATTTGAAGGGTTAAGGTGTTGAGCAAATACATAATACCATTAAATGTTAGGCATATGTTGTTGTAAATTTCTTGTCTCACACCTCTTCCCAAGGCTTTATCATGACATTGTGTCCCTTGATTTAATCAATTTTGATATACTTCCCCTACACAAGGACATTTCTTTCCTTAGCACATTGCTTTTAGACATTATTAAAAAGTGTTATCACGTCTACCTCAGTCCAACCTGCTGATATCTGCACAAACAGCAGCCCCCTTAGGCCTGCAAAACGTGTATGTGCAGAGGGCTTCATTTTGTCATCTTTCTTCATCAGATAAATGCATTTCTCATAGGAATATCCCTACTAACTCACTTGGCCCTGCTGTTTGGATCATACAAAATATAAAGTCAAGAAATCATAGTGCACATTGGCAGAGAGGATGCCATGGAAAAGGCTGATGCCATTACTCATATCAATCACTATCTTCTGAAAAAATGTATCTTGCATTATCTATAAAAATCTCATCTAAGAACTTTATATTTAACTTTTTACAGAGAAAGACAGAGAATGAAAGAGTAGGTAGGGACAGATGAAGGGTAAAAGAATAATGTCTTAGTAAAAAATTTATTACAGAATTATGTTATAGAATTTATATATCATTTAGTCCTTCCAAAAGTAAGAGCATACATTACATGGTCTGGAGTCAGATTGTATTCAGATTCTGAATTTACTCATTCAGCAAATATGTATTGGTCCTGATTACAGCCAGGTCCTATGACAGATGCAGGGAATACTAAGATAAAGAAGTCTTTGGCTTACTTTCAAAGTACTTATATTTTACGGAGTGTAAAAATAAATAGAAATTAAAGAGAAAAAATCCCCTCCCAAATGTAAGAGACATTGGAGAGCCAGATGTATTGAAAATTCGTCCTGGAGATAATTGCTTCTTTAACTCCATGTTACACCATCTCTCCAGGTTGTGTGCTCAGCTTTTCCCTCTGTCTTGAAAAACAACCTCCATGAATCCAGTTCCATTTGCAAGGTGAACCTCTCTGTCTAATAGTCCTAGTGTTATCAGAATTTATCTCAAGGACTGGCTGTAATAGGAATTTACAAATGTCAGTTGAATGAATGACTGTATTGAATCTTAAAGAAACTAATGCACAGAAAATTTAAGTAAATTGGTCAATGTCAGATGACTTCTTATAAAAGAAATCAAATATTTAATCCAAGACCTCTCACTGACTTTAAGAGTATTTTCACTAGCCTATGCTTAATATCCAGAACATTAGGGTAAGTCGTTTCCTACTTCCATAATATGAAGAATTATTTTTTTACACTATATTTAATAGTTGAGATGAAACCATTTTCTGGGAGATTCAAAGACAGGTTTGTTAGAGTTAGAAAGAAAACTCAAAGTATTATAATCATTTTGATATATGTGAGATGTCCTTTTAAACCATTAGATTAGTTTATTTTTTTAAGATAATAAGTTTCTGGTTCCACGTGTAAGAACTTGGAAGTTGTCACTCCATCTTAACAACAAATAAAAAGTGACAAGACACAACCAAGGCAAAATAATAATAATAATAATAATAATAATAATACTTTGAAGAGCAGAGAAAGCATCAGTACCAGTTATGGCAGAAATTTTGGAATTATTAGACCAGAATTTAAAGCAACTATGATTAATGTATTAGTGCCTCTAATGAGTAAAGTAGACAGCATATAAGCACAGATGGGCAACGTAGGCCGAGAAATAGAAATCCTGAGAAAGAACAGAAAGGAACTGCTAAAGATCAAAAACACTGTAATAGAAATGAAAGAATGTCTTTGGTGGCTTATTGGTGGACTGGACACACCTGTAGAAAGAATTTCTGAGCTAGAGAATACATAACAAGAAAGCTTAAAGACTGAAAAGCAAAGAGAACAAAATCTGAGAAAAACAGACTATCCAAGGACTGTGGGACAATTACACAAGGTTGTAGTGTACACGTAATGGGAATATTAGAACAAGAAGAAAGTGACAAAGGAAAAGGAACAGAAGAAATATTTGAAAAAATAATGAGTAAGAATTTCCATAAGCTATTGCCAGAAACCAAACCACTAGTTTAGGAAACTCAGAGAACAACCAGCAGAAAAAATGTCAAAAAAAGTCTGCACTTAGACATATTATTTTCCAATTATAGGAAATCAAAATCAAAGATAAAGGAAAATTTCTGAAAGATGCCAGATCCAATCCCCCCTCCTCAATCTATAGAGAAACAAAGATAAGAATTATATTAAACTTTTTTCAGAAATCATGCAAACAAGAAGAGAGTGGAATGAAATATTTAACATGTCAAGAGAAAAAAAAACACTAACCTAGAATTCTGTGCCCTGTGCCTTATCCTTCTAAAGGGAAATGGGAATAAAGACTCTCTCAAATAAACACAAGTTGAGGGAATTTTTTTTTGCTAGTAGATCTGCTTTGCAAGAAATGTTCAAAGAAGTTTTTTACAGAGAAAAAATATTACATAGGTCAGAACTCTCATCTACATAAAGACAGGAAAAAGGAATAAGTAAAAAAAAAATAAGTAAAATAAAAATTATTTATTTTTGTTATTCTTAATTGATATTATAGGTAACATTTTGTTCAAAGAACTGCAACAATGTATTCAATTTTCTAGGCTTATATATATTATATATATAGTTGTATATGCTTATGAATAAGTGAAATGAATAGCAGCAATGATAAAAGGGACCAGAGGAAGGAATTAGGATTATTTTGTTATAAGATACTCATTGTGAAATGTTATAGTGTTATTTGAAAGTAGACTTGGGTTAATTGTACATATATGACAAACCTTAGGACAACTATGAATAAAAGTAAAAAAAAAAAAGAAGTATAACTGATAATTAAGAAAAGAAAGAAGACAAAATAATATAAAATGTTAAAACAAAGACACAAAAGGAAAAAAATGAGTGGAATTTAAAAATAGGAACAAGAATAAGAGCAACAAATGGGAAATATTAATAAATATGGTAGATAGATTAATCCAAATAAATCAATAAACACTTTAAATGTTAATGGTCTAAATGCAGCAATTAAAAGGCAGAGATTATTAGAGTGGATCAGGAAACATGAGCCAACTATATGTTTTCTACAGGAAACCCATTTTAAATATGCTCAAAGGGAAGCAGGAATGGCTAGATTAATCACAGGCAGATCAAAATTCAAAGTGAAAAGAGTTATAGGGAATTTAAAGACCATCACATTATGATAAAGGGGTCAGTTCTCCAAGAAGACAGAACAATTATTAATGTGTACTTTCTTAACAACAGAATGTCAAAATAGGTGAGGCAAAAATTGATGGAAGTCAATGAGAAACAGAGAAATCCACTACTGAAGTTGGAGATATCAACACCCCTCTATTAGAAATTAATGGAACCAGCTGGCAGAAAATCAGTAAGGACAAAATAGAACTTGACAACACCATTAATCAACTAGTTATAATAGACATCCATAGACAACTTTGACCAACAGTAGCAGAATACTGTAGATCAATGGACCAGAATAGAGAATCCAGAAATAGACTCCCATAAATATAGTCAACTAATCTTTGACAAAGGAGCAAAAGCTATCCAACGGAGCAAAGATAGTCTCTTCAATAAATGTTGCTATAACAACTAGATATTCACATGCAAAAAAAAATGTAAACACAGATGTTATACTCTTAAAAATATTAATTCAAAATAGATCATAGACAATATAAGTGCAAATCTGTAACACACCTTGAAAATAACTTAAGAGAACACCTAGATGACCTTGGATAGGGTACACCTTTTTAGGTATAACACCAGAAGCATGACACATGAATTAAATAATTCATAAGCTGAAGTTCATTCAAATTAAAAACTTGCTCTGCAGGGCACCTGGGTGGCTCAGTAGGTTGAGCATCCCACTCTTGATTTTGGCTCTGGTCATCATCTCACAGGTTCATGAGTTTGAGCCCCTCATCAGACTCGCACTGACAGTGTGGAGCCTGCTTGGGATTCTCCCTCCCCCTCCCTCTCACTTTCTCAAAATAAATAAATAAACCTAAAAAATTTTTTTATTAAAATTAAAAAAAAATCTTTCACTCTGCAAAGGACAGCATCAAGGGAATTAGAAGATAGCCTGACATTGGGAGAAAAAGTTGCAAAAGACATATCTGATAAAGGACTGCTACCCAAAAAATACAAAGAAATCTTACAACTTATAAAATCAGGAAACAACCTGATTTAAAATTTTACCAAACTCCTTAACAAACACCCAACAAGGAAGATATACAGGTAGCAAATAAGATCATGAAGATGTCCCACATCATATGTCATCAGGAAAATGCAAATTAAAACAAGATGATACCATCACATACCCATTATAATGGCCAGTGGGAAATCTCTGTATATTCCTCTAAATTTTGTGGTAAACTTCAAACTGCTTTAAAAAAATGAAACCTTAAAACAAACAAACAGAAAGATAATAATAGACAAAGCTATTAAAAATGTAAGGCCATCAACACACTCTGTAGAACAGGTTAAAGCAAGAATTGTTAGAAACTACTTAGAAAGAAACCTGGCACTATCTTTTAACAGCCATAATGGTTATCTCCTATAAGCCATCAGTAACATTGGACAATCTTTCTTGTATATACAAACCTAAAATTCATAAAGATATAAGCACACCAGAGAGTTACTACAATATTATTCAGAATGCAAAGCCAAACTGGGAAGAGTGAGAGTGTTAGTAAGTAGAAGAATGGATGGGTTGACTATGCTACATCTACCTTAGAAAATAGCATACATGTATTAAAAAGATTGAGTTAGATCTCAACACATTTAAATGGAAGGTAAGGATGCCCATAAACATTGTTAAGCAGAATAACAAGTCTCTGAGTAATAACAGATAAAGAATAACTCTATTTTAGAGAGAGAAAAAGGTAATAAAACCCTCTATCTGCATTTAGACAGTATTCCAGCAAATCCAATGCATAATTCCTTGATATATTATTAATTTACACCATTAAGAAAGAACAAATGTGTTGCCTTTTCAAATCGTGAGATACCACAGTATATTATCTTCATTTTTCAACTTTTTAAAAGTGAGAGTCAATGGAATATGACATATTCAGCAAATATTGATATACTGAATACCAGGCATACCAGACATTGTTCTAAGGACTGGAGATATACTAGTGAACAGAACAGGCACAATATTCTGCCTTCAAAGATCTTGTATTTTCCATAACCCACATTCAATGTTTTAAGAGTCGTAAGAAAAGTATGGAAGGATACAAGTCAAAATAATTAACATCATAACCTCAGGTAAGTAGATCTGAGTGGTTTGATATGTTACCATAGGCATGTCTTTATTACTTAATAATATTTTAAAATCTAACAAAATACATGTACAGAGGCTTATTTGTTCATAGGGGTTAGACTATTGGAAATGCTTTTATTTATCCTGATAACGTCTAGAGGCAAAACATTCACTTATCTGGTTGCATGTGACTCCAGGAAAGGACCAATCCCCTATCAGCCATCACTACCTCCTGCACTGTAAATGGGATACTCAGAATCCTACAGCCTGACTGATTCCTAATTTAGAAGACAGTTACCATAAATCCACAAAGGACTGAATTTAATTTCACAGCTATGATGCTTCTGCATAGCATTTGCAGAGCTGGGACACCTGACTGCCTTTTATGGATAGTCATTCTGTCATATCTTACCCGCCCGATAATGGCTCTCAAACTAGGGTCTATTTCATGTTTCTCTTCACTTGAGGCCTGTCATTTCCTGAAAGCCCAGATCTCTTCAAAAGTGCCACATATCACCCAGACAAATAAAGGCTACAGATGTCGGCGGGATGGCAGCTGTTAAGACTGTGAGCACACCGGCCTCTGTAGAGCTTCTCAGCACAATCTTTTAATAGCATTTTCCACGCCAGTGGGAAGACCATGAAATGCCTTCAAGTCTTTTTGGGAGGCCAGCGGTAGGTCTGACTATTCTGCAGATTTTATACCATCACAGTTGTTATGGTTGAGTCGATGAGATTGTGGGTATCCTGACAGTGTCCTTGGGAGAAGAGTTTGGGAGTTTATGGGGAGAGGGGCTACTGGCAGCATCTACTAATGATTTTTTTCTAGATTATTCATTTATTCACTTAGCACATATTCCTTTTGTCTTCTTCAAGGGATACTTAATATACAGGTTAGGAGTAGAGGGTCTGAGGCTATGCTGCTCAGATTTGAATCTTAGTTCTACTACCTAATAGCTTAGATTATAAGAAATTAATTTGATTTTTGCAAGCCTCATCCTCCCATCCATAAAATGGGATTAAAAATAGTTTAAGGTTGGGGCGCCTGGGTGGCTTAGTCGGTTAAGCGTCCGACTTTCGCTTAGGTCATGATCTCGCAGTTCGTGGGTTCGAGCCTCGCGTCGGGCTCTGTGCTGACAGCTCAGAGCCTGGAGCCTGTTTCAGTCTGCGACTCCCTCTCTCTCTGACCCTCCCCTGCTCAAGCTGTCTTTCTCTCTCTCTCTCTCCTAGAAATAAATAAAACATTAAAAAAAATAAGAATAGTTTAAGGTTATAGCAAGGATAAAATAAGGTGATACACATAAAGTACTTAACACAGTACCTGGCACCTAATAAGTGCTCAGTACATTTTAGTTGATAAATGCTTGGCACTAAAAAATCACTAGAGAGTAGAAATGTTAGCTGAAAATATGGGTACAAATGGGTAGTCCAGGTTTACTCTACCTTTTTGGTATCTAAAATTCAACGTCAAAATCTAGTGGAATAATTGATCTAGAATTAGAGAAATCCTAGAGATCTGTCAGAAGCATGAGAACACTGAGGTGCCTCTATAACTCAGAGCACATGATTCTCTCATCAAAACAAACAAGTAAAACCATAACAAAAACAAAGCAATGCACATGAGAGGAAAGAAAACCACTAAGTGTAAGAATAAGGGACCCAACTCAACCAATAGGAAAATTAACAAAACAAGAGAAATTTAAAAGGGATTTTAAAATCATAATATTTACAAAGAACGTAAAAGAGTAACTTTAATTCAAGAATAGAAGACACAATAAAGCTTAGTATCAAAAGTGTGTAAAGAACTTACCAAGCTCAACTCCCGAAAAACAAGTAATCCAGTAAAGAAATGGGCAGAAGACAGATCCTTTTCCAAAGAAGACATCCAGATCCCTAACAAACACATGAAAAGATACTCATCATAAGAGAAACACAAATCAAAGCCAAAATGAGACATCACCTCATACGAGTCAGAGTGGCTAAAATTAACAACTCAGGAAACAACGGATCCTGGAGAGGATGTGGAGAAACGGGAACCCTCTTGCACTGTTGATGGAAACGCAACCTCATGCAGCCACTCTGGAAAACAGTGTGGAGGTTCCTCAAAAAATTAAAAATAGAACCCCCCTACAACCCAGCAATTGCACTACTAGGAATTTATCCAAAAGATACAGGAGTGCTGATTCCTAGGGGCACGTGTACTCCAATGTTCATAGCGGCACGATCAACAATAGCCAAATTATGGAAACAGCTTAGATGTCCAACAACTGATGAATAAATTAAGATGCTATATATATATGTGTGTGTGTGTGTGTATATACATATACATATATACATACATATATATACATACATACATGTTGCAACAACATGGATGGAACTGGAGGGTATTATGCTATGTGAATTAAGTGAGTCAGAGAAAGACAGATATTCCACATGTGGAATTTGAGAAACTTAACTGATGATCATAGAGGAAGGAAAGGAAAAAAATAAGATAAAAACAAAGAGGGGGGCAAACCATAAAAGACCTTTAAATATAGACAAAAAATTGAGGTTTGATGAGGGTGGGGAACATGGATGATAAGGAGGGCACTTTTTGGGTGGAATACTGGGTGTTATAGGTAAGTGATGAATCATTGGCTTCTACTCCTGAAGCCAAGACTCCACTGTATGTTAACTAACTTGAGAATAATAAACAAACAAGTAAATAAATAAATAAATAAATAACAGCATGTGAAAATGTAAAAAAAAAAGAAGACACAAAAATATTTTAAAAGAAAGAAATGAAATTTTGGAAAGAATTATAGAGACAAATGAAATACATAGTACATGAATTAAAAAATAGATTAGAACATCTTCAAGAGAAGATTATGTGGTGTTGGGAAATAATTCTCTGCGAATTTAGTACATTTCTACACATCCAGGCATTAATTGTTCATATGTTCCAGGATTATTTTTTCAGAAATGTTTATACAAGCAGGCAGTTCTGGAAAGATACAGATAGGAACTCCCCTGGTGAAATGCATTACATTACGGAAAAGTAAAGATAAAGACCGTACCTCCTTCTGGAGAGATTTTGAGATATCTCTCCTGGATATATTCCAGGGTAATAAAGCTGGAGACATTTTCTTCCCTCCCCAGAAATATTTGCTTTCATGCAAGGGTGAGAAAAATCATGTTTCTCTCTGTAAGACAGTACAGGCAAGTTTACCAGCAGCTTCTATATAAGATCAGTTTCCTAAACTCAGGATTTTCTCCTATAAGACATTCCTGCTGCAAGTGCTGATATTGCTTGGCCCTGGACGTGTCACCCTATGGGAGTTGGGGCTTATTGATTCAAAGCTGTGATGTTACTCTGGCTCTTGTTTTGCTGTGAGTAATAAACTGTGTTTGTCTCTGATCCGGAGGTCTTCTGTTTTCCTACCACTGTACATTTAAAATGGTGACAAAATAACTGGTTTGAAAATCATGTAAAACCTCAGACTTCAGTTTTTCGGCCTCAGCTCACCATGCAGAATGTCAGCACTCAGACCTGTAAAGAAAGGAAGCTGTAAAAAGACATAACAAAGCATTATGAAGAACAGATTGAGGAGATCCAACTACATCTAAAAGGGGTTCCAGGCTGAATAAATGAAAGAATGGGGCAGTGACAATATTTAACACATAATGCTTGAGAATGTCTGTACACTGAGTCCTTAGATGCTATGAGCTCTGTATGTTATCAGAGAGATGTTTTTTAAAATGGCTCCTTTTGGTGAAACTGCAGACCATCAATGCAATGGTGGAAGTGGATGGCATTATTTCTGGTATAAGCTTTAATTGTGTTTAATCAGGATTCCGAACACAGTAGAATTGAGGTGGCTCCTTAGTGTTAGATGAATTCAACTTTCCCCTTTGCTCTTACTTACCTACAGGACCCACAGTGTAGGTGGCTCTCTCCATGTGGAGATAGTTCGGCTGGAACTGAGAAAGAAGGAGAACTTGATATCCCTTTGTTTCTTCATATTCTTAGCCTTATACCATAAGTGAGCATTAGAATGAGAGCCTATACCAATAGTCTCCCCACTTGTGTTCAGTGTTTACAGATACTGAATTCTCTTTAGCCACATTCTAATACCCAGACAAAGAATGTTGAGTCAGTGCCCAAGTATCACTTAAACATCATTCTGCCTCCAGAATGTTTCCACTTACAGATTAATGACTCTGCTCCCAGACTAATTTAATCCATCTGTCCCCAAATGCTTCTGATGCTACTTTGGCCCTAGGACCTACCTTACTAGAGATATTAGTAGAGTTTATAGACAGGAAGAATAATCTTCACAAAGATGTCATTTTCTCCTCAATCAACATAATGAAATTTCACACAAAATCACAATAGATTTGATGTGTGTGTGTGTGTGTGTGTGTGTGTGTGTGTGTGTAACTTACATGGGTGATTTTAAAACATATCTGAAAAAGGTAAGAGCCAAGAATGGCCAACCAATTTTGCAGATAAGGGGGAAATAAAGGAGGATCATTTAATCAAATGTCAAGGCATTTTAAAGAAGTTGGAAGTAAAAGATAGCAAGATGTTTTAAGGCTGAGCAAACTGATAAGAGAGGGAGATAAAGAACCCAGACGCAACCATCTCACATAGGGAAACGTCATGTAGCAAGTTACACTGCAGGTCAGAGACGAAAGATGAGCAACTCAGTAAAAGGCACTGGGAGAAAACTGGTTACTTTTATGTAAAAACAAACATAAATAGATTCCTACTTTATACCAGACAGAAAAAAAATACTATACGGATTAAAACTTGACATTAAAACCTTTCAAAATTTAGATAAAATAGAATAATTTATTTCAGGTAACTAAAATAGAATAACTTTCAACTGTCTGTGATAGCAAAAGAATACTTAAGAAAAATGCTAGAAGTGAAAATCATAAGAGACTCATAAATATAGCTACATTAAAATTAACTATAAACAAAGTTGAAAAATAATCAGGAGAGTGGAAAAGTTGTCACCCACATACACACGAAAAATTGGAGGTCATAAAATGTTTTTTAAAAGTCCTGCCAATTTAGCTTTTTTTAAGTCAAACAACTATAAAGAAAAATGGAAAAAGCATATAACTATTCAATTTACAACAGAAGAAGCTAGAAATGTGGTATTTTAAAACTTTCTCCACCTTTCTTTTATTCACAGAAAACAGAATTTACAAAAAAAAGCTAGATACAATTTCACTCTTTTTCTAATTGGCAAAAATTTAAATCTACCAAAAATTATTTATTAAGATGTAGGCAGTTTGGAATCCATGTGTTACTAGAGGATATGTGTGTGTGTGTGTGTGTGTGTGTGTGTGTATGATTACGTTGGAGAATTATATGTATGGCTTTAATTACATTGGACTATACACACACACACACACACACACACACATAACTTTAATTACATTGGACAATAATTTGCCAATATGCTCCAAACTACACAGCCCAGAAATCCCACTTCCAATTAAATAGGTTGTAAACTCATGGACAAAAGGAAATATTTCCAAGATGCTCATTGCTGTCTTACTTGTAATTTAAAATATAGTGGGGGAGAGAAGTGGCAGGGACATAGTTTTATTATTACTATGATTATTGTTTTCAAATTTTTATTTAAATTTTAGTTAGTTAACATATAGTATAATATTGGTTTCAGGAGTAGAATTTAGTGATTCAGCACTTACCTATAATACCCAGTGCTCATCACAAGTGCCCTCCTTAATGCCCATCATCCATTTAACCCCCCCCACCTCTTCCATCAACCCTCAGTTTGCTCTCTATCATTAAGAGTCTCTTATGGTTTGTTTCCCACCCCCCTCCTTTTTTTAAATCACCTTCCCATATGTCCATTGTTTTGTTTCTTAAAGAAAAATATCATATGCTTTCACGCATATGTGGAATTTAAGGGACATAGTGTTAATGTTAAGTAGTATGGGGATAGATTATATGATATAATTTGAAATATTCAAACAAAGAATAAAGTTATAGCAAAGAAAATTATTGGAGTATATATATCCATCTATCTATTCAAATTATCATGAGTATTTCTTAGAAACTGAGTTTGTGAGAGAGATAATTGCAGAGTGATATATCAGCACGATTATATTTAAATACAAATTTAAATCACAGGAGAAGGTATGGTATTCTTCTTATGAGTGCATGCATATAGGGCAAGGACCCAGGACTAGGCACCATGGGACACATGGGACAACAGGCTGAAAGAACCCTCAGGGAACAAAATCAGGCACCCTCTCAGACCCTCCCCTGACTGGAGGAATCAATACCATGTTATTTACTCAACGATGGTGTTGTTCATAAAGCCATTCACTCATCCAGGTGTGTCTACCTAGAGAAGAACTTTTTGCCAATTGCACTGAGCACCCTGATAGACTAACAGGGTCTGCAGACATAGTATTGCATATGTGGTCATCGGAGGGGGATTTGTTATGATGTTAATGGAATCTTCCTCAGGCTTCTCCCTTGTGGACCCCTTCCAAAGTCCTGGGAGGAATCCTAGCATGCTGTTCTCAAAGTCATACACTTTCACAAATTTTGTAACAATCTATTATTTTAACTTAATTGCTTAAGACCACTACCTCGTTCCACTCGAAATTTCCCTTTATCCAACTGCTGCTATTGCCACTGACTTTGAAATAGCCCTGAGACGTTTTAGGATCTACTAAGGGAAAGTTGCATTGGAGATAATTTAGTCTTGGTTTAGAGAAATATATTTTGGGGGTTCAGTCACTTCTCTGTATACATACTCCATGTAAGAATAGTTTCTAGGAACATTCTTACCATCCTGTGTGCTAACTCACCAGATATTGGGACATGCAGGTGCAGGGCCAGAGGTCACATGTGAATATGCAAGTCTCCTAAGATACCCAGCACCAGAAGACGTGGGAGGTGATTCATCATGGTTGTCAACCCAAAGGGATTTAAGATTAGTCACCGCACAAGAAAACTTAATTCACCCTGAAATATTACAGCTGATAAATGAAGGAAACTTAATTAAGTTGTCCCCAAATTGGACAAAATCCCCCAAGTTTACAGGGCACTACTAGAATGAAGTAAAGCTTGAATAAATTATTCTAAAATATCAATAATAAAGAAACAAGTTTTATCAACTGTGTTGGAGAAAAATTGAATTATCTGTCTGTTCTCTCTATACAAAATGGTATTATAAAAGCATTCCAATTTGAAGTGTCAGTCAAAAAATATGTAGTCAAAACTGCAGGGAACAAGTATTATAGAGGTGAGTCAAGCCTTTAGTAAATACAATATTATGTTATTTTTCTGTATTTTGTCATTTGTCAGTTCAAATTTTTTTCAAGTTGTTATAAGATTCACTTCCTAAATAAATAGAAAATTTTGTATATATTTGAGAAACTAAACAAATAAGCAAAGGGAAAAAAAGAGAGAGAGACAAGCCAAGAAAAGGATTCTTAGCTATAGAGAACAAATTGATGGTTGCCAGAGGACAGGTAATGGTGGGGAATAAGGGAAATAGGTGATGGGAAGAAAGAATGCACTGGGTGAGGTATGAAAGTGTTGAATCACTATAACATACACATGAGACTAATATAACACTGTATGTTAACTACACTGGAATTGAAATAAAAAACAAAAAAATAAAGGAAACATTATGAAAAAATCCTAACTGGAGCTTAAATTAAAACTTAAAATAATATTTTTGTTTATATTTTGAATTCATAATTTTAAAGTAAGAAAAATAATTATCCACCCAAATTTGTATAGTCTGTAGGCCCCCAGAACATGAGGGTCTTTTCATGGTTCTAACACTGGAAATAATAGCTCAGAGGACCGCACACATTTTTAGAGCAATGTACATAACATTGTGAGGGGAGGATAGGAAACCAAAAGTGCGAGACCTATAAATTGGGACTTCAATAAAAATTCTGTTTAGTTTTTTAAAAAAGCTATCTTAAATAAGGTCACCAGTGTAGCTCGATCAGTTAAATGTGTGACTCTTGATTTTAGCTCAGGTTAAGATCTCACCCTTGGTGAGATCCAGCCCCACATTGGGCTCTGCACTGACAGTGGGGTTCTGCTTGGGATTCTCTCTGTCTCTCTTTCTCTTTCTCTCTCTCTCTCTCTCCTCCCCCTCCCTTGCTTGTTCTTTCTCTCTTTCTCTCTCTCAAAAAATATAAATAAACTTAAAAAAAACCTATCTGAAATAAATGACAAAATTCACGTGTTGGGTCTGAGTGCAATTGTATATAGTTACTATGGTTTTCTGATTTTTCTATGTGTTTGAAATATTTCACATTTTTCAAAAGGACTGAAAACATGTCAACATACACTTACAGAATATAGAGGATATAGGAATTAGGAAGGTGGTGCAATGGTTCAGTCAAGATATGCATCTGCCCTGAGCTGGGACAAAAGTGATGGCAATAGAAAGCAATGGAAGGAATCTGAGAAATATACAATGAATAAAATCAATGGGGCTTAGTGACTGGTCATAGGTAGAAGTTTAGGTAGAATCCCAGAATGACTCACAGAGGGATGGGGTCAGCAACTGGGCGAATGAGGGTACCACTGAGAAGTGTTGTCACTATGGACTTGCTCCCAAGCCACAATAACCCACTTTTCTAGCGCTGTTTGCTACCTGAAAGGAAGCTGGGGTGCCAGAAGCCACATGCTGCAAACAAACCCAACACCTAGTTTTCAACTGGTTTGATTCAGTTCAGACTTGAGGCTAACCCTCCAGAAGCCTTGGAAATCATTAGCATCTAATTATAATAACAAAGAACATACCTACCAGCTCAGTGACAGGACCTACTGTTCCCATTTAGGGACAATAAGAGGTGACACTCTAATTTACAGAAGTCTCCTTACCCTTCCAAGGAAAACCCAAGATGTCGGCTTTCTTACCAGCCCCTTAATTACCTTAACTACAAAAAAACCCTGACCCTGAGAACTAATCAGAGAGAAGATGCCTTTAGAGTATAAGCATCCCTTCTCCTTTACTTCTTTGGTCTTTAAATAAATTACCTGCTTGCTGTCAAATGCTATTTTATTATTGGGCTATTTGTCCAATGGCGTTGAGTAGGAAACGAATCTACCACTTTGGCAACAGTGCCTGGGCCAGAGGTGGTGGGCTAGGAGACGTCTGAGAACCAGAGGAGTGTAGTGACTCAGTTACTCAGAAGATGCTATTTATTCTTAGGGTACCCTTTCCAGCATAGACTTTTAGAACTTTTCAAAATACAGCGAGCATTCCCCTAAAACCAAGTGTTTAGAGTAAAACGCATCTGGGACTCAAGAATTAAATGAGAAACAAATTAACTCTAAACATTGGTCTCATTGCTTAGCTTGTCTGAGTCTAATCTCTTATTTCTATCATGGGGTTATGATGCCTATTTATGAATTTCAGGGAAAGTTGTATGAGAACAAAGTAAAGAGGTCAATAATTGGATATGCTGTCAAGCTTCCCATCTTCTTCTCCCCTGTATTGAGCAAAATACTTCCAATGGATCTAATTATTTTAAAAAATTAATTAAGAGATGGGGCATCTGGGTAGCTCAGTCAGTTAAGCCTAGGATTCTTGATTACGGCTCAAGTCATCATCTCACCTTTGGGGAGGTCCAACCCTGCAATGGGCTCTGTGTGGACAGTGCAGGGCCTGCTTGGAATTCTGTCTCCCTCTCTCTCTGCCCCATGCCTGCTTTCTTTCTTTCTCTCTCTCAAAATAAATAAAAACAGGGGAGCCTGGGTGGCTCAGTCCGTTAAGTGTCCAACTTTGGCTCAGGTCATGATCTCACGGTTCATGGGTTCATGCCCTGTGGGCTCTGTGCTTACAGCTCAGAGCCTGAAGCCTGCTTCAGATTCTGTGTCTCCCTCTCTCTGCCCCTCCCCTGCTTGCCCTCTTTCTCTCTCAAAATATAAATAAACATTGCAAAAATTAAAATATATAGAAATAAAAATAAACTTAAAAAATAAATTAACAGAGAATATTGCAAATATGTAATACCCCCAATTAGATGACAAGCAGTAGGTTGTGACCTTCAGACATAACTTCTTCTCTCTGAAAATAACCAAATTGGATGTTATCATCATTAAAAATGAATATAGAATATAAAATTTTTTGTTAAATTAGTAACAATCAATCCCTTCTGCATTTATATTTACCCACATATTTAACCACTTCCAGTGCTTCAATTCATTTTGGTAGATTTGATTTTTCATCCTATTTCATTTTCCTTCAGCTTAAGGAACTTCAATGTTTCTTGCAGGGAAGGTCTGCTAGTGACAAAATCTTTAAGCCTTTTATTGTAAATGTTTATATTTAGCCTTTAGTCTTGAAGGATGCTTTAGCTGTACATGGAATTCTAGGATGATAATTTTGTTTTTGTTTGTATTCTATCACTTTAGAAATATCAGACACTTCCATCATCTGCTGAGTTGCATTGTTGACTGACAATGAATTTCTTAATTTTGTCCCCCTCTAAGTAATGTCTTTTGTCTCTGATGCTTTAGGTTTCCTCCTCTGACTATTTCTTAACAATTTTATTATATGGTGCACTATGCTTGGGAATGAGGTAAGCCCAGACATATTATCCTTTCAGGAAATATTATCCTGTGAAATTAAAGATTCTGTCATATCCAGTGTGTCAGAAGTTAACTGACAAAAAAGAAAGGGATCTAACTAATCAAGTATTCTGATGAAGAGCATGATAATGAAGACCACATTCGGATATTTGCTTTTCAAGAAATAAAGCTTCTATGTTTTTTTAAATCCATAATGACTTTCATTTTTTCTCTTAATCACAGGGGTACAGAGAAGCTTAGTGGTCATCTAACAAAATTCCTTATGTCATAATGATAACACAATCAAGAGGCAATCAGTGCAGCCAGTCAGCAATAGAGCTGAAACTCAACTATGATTTTCTGACTCCTTTATAGCCATTGTTTCTGGTCTCGACTCATTCACATGGCACCATTTTTGTTTTTACCACATCAACGTACCAACAGAGCAATGGTGGATATTTTTCTTTAAGTTCATTTTAAATCCCCTCATTTCTCAAAATTAGTATTGTGTTAAACAAAAGTGTCCCCAGGGGTGCCTGGGTGGCTCAGTCGGTTAACCGTCCGACTTCGGCTTCGGTCACGATCTCATGGTTCGTGGGTTTGAGCCCCGCGTCGGGCTCTGTGCTGAGTCTGCTTCAGATTCTGTGTCTCACTCTCTCTCTGATCCTCCCCTGCTCACGCAGTCTTTATCTCTCTCTCAAAAAATAAATAAAATATTAAAAAAAATTTTTAAATTAAAAAAATGTGTCCCCCAAATCATATATGTTTAAGATATTGGTAATAAGTTTTTCTGATGCCCTTGAAAATAAATGTGTAATTATTGAAATGAGTCTTTTGAGGTCATCCTATATATTAGGCTGTGTATGACATGCCACACTGGGCAATACCAGTCTGCTGCTTCCCAGGGAGCCTGAGGAGCAAACTATGTTTTCTTCTTCTCTCTAGACAAAGGAGAAAGTCATTTTTCCTGATATCTTTTCCCTCACCAGCCTCAGGTTTCTAGACAAGAGGTTTCCAGACCAAGGTGGCTTCTCTTCTCTTTTCAGCACTAGTATGTTCTGTAGCTCCCATGTCATTTCAGTTTGCTGAACATCATTTCCCTTGTGAACAATTAAAGGCCCTTTTTGCAAAAGTCTCTCAGATGTCATTTTGATCCTATTTCCTGAGGATTAAAAATGTATACAAGAAGAAAACAAATGAGCTGAAGACAAACATTTATAATGCTAATCTGTGTGTTTATTTGTTGTAAATTAGAGGGATTAAGATTAAGACTTTAAGAAGAGAAAGTATAGAAACAATACACCATAATGGAGACTCTTAATTGTATGTCAAAAGCAAGAATGCAAAATTGCATCTGTGCAATGGCTCCAATTATAGAGAACTTACATAAGCATGCACACACACACACACACACACACACGCACGCACACACAAACATCAGAAGCCAGCATCAGAAAATATAAATTCTTGCATTCTTTAGACACCTCTAATTGGCAATGTTATAACTGAGATCTAAGTAAAAATTTGTGATTTTTAATTTTTTCGTTGTTTTGTCACTCTTCATTGCCCCATAAAGACCAGTATGCATTTTAGATTTAACCAAAACAATAAAGAGATATCAATAAGCTTCAGTCCTTCAAGACATTTTGTAATTTAGGGAAAGGAAAATGAGATCTTTCTCAAGGAAAAGAAAATCCAGATCTTTCAGGATTCATGCTACAAGAAATTTCTCCAGTTGGTGAGAGACACCTATTCACCTGTAGCCCCTGTGGTGATGCCTCAGTGAGATCTCCTGCCATCATGACTATTTGATCTCTGAAATTAAAAAGTGGGAATAGAGGGAAAGGGGTATTTTCATGTTAATTTTTGACTTAAATCTTCAATGTTATGCTTTGAGTCTTAACTGAGACAAAATTCTAGCAAGCAGGCCAAATGTTCTTTGTGTTTCAGCAGATAATAATAAGGCAGTAAATAGGAAACAAGGGAAGCTAGTTCGTTAGGATCTGAGAGAAAGATGCAATCTTGGGTATTCTTGGTTACTGTCATTTCCTTGTTCCCAACCTGCCACTAGAGAAAGAACCCACCTGACTATCTTTATCCAAGATTTCACCTCCAGAATTAACTCTGGACTTTAGTGTAGACTCAAGATTTGAAAACAAGGGAAAGAAGGTAATCCCATTTCCCATATCACCCACCAGGATTTATCTTCTGAGTTCTGGTTTTACTTTATTAAGAACCTGACTTTCTTCAAGTGATTAGTGGTGAAAATTTAGTGCCCTTCAGCAGACTCCAACCTTACCATAAGGGCTTTCACAAAGTACATCAGAGTAACACCAACATTCACATACATAGTATCAGAGTATGCCTGAGGGTGAGGTGGGGGTAGTTATGGGACAACATATATAAAAATCTGCTCAGAAGTTAAATCAAAGAGACTCCAGCTATGGAGTTCATAGTGCTTGCTTTTTCTTCAAAGTAGAAATTAAACAAGATCATTACTTGGTAAGATCAGACATGGGTGTGGTAGGATCAGACATGATCAGACTGATCTTGGTAAGATCAGTGGGAAGTACCTTTACATTTATTGACAACAAGAAATTATCCTCACACTTAAGATCCTGTAAATTAAAAGACTATAGAGTATAGATGTAGCTCTGGGAAAGATCAAGGGCATGCCAAAGGGAACTTTTCCTCAGTCAGGGATACACTGCAGGTGCTAGAAACCATACTTCTTCCATCTGGCTGGCACCTGGTATTCTGCCATCACAGCATCCTGACTTCTGATGGCAATTGCAGTCTTAGAAGCAAATAGTGGACTTTTCCAAGGTAAGGTCAAAACAGCACTGGTGAATAAGCCACCTGCATGGAGCAAGAGCCATGACTGTGAGAACTTGGGACCCACAGACACTATAGTCACTTTCCCATGCCTGTGGTTCTGCCACCCCTTTCTGTGCCCCATCTCACAGCTCCCAGGTGTTCCCACTGTTTATTTATAGGTTCTCTCTTATAGTCTGCCCTGCTCCAGATGGTTGGTGTTGACATGTCATTAACTTAGGTCTCTGTGGGGTCATCCTTTGGCTCTTCTCAAAACTCTTTTCTCCAAATCTTCTTAAAGACATTATTTTTAGAGCAATTTTAGGTTCACAGCAAAATTGAGAGAAAGGTACAGAGATTTCCTATTTATCTCTTACACCCACATATGGATAGCCCCCCCCCATTATCAGCATTCCCTACCACAGTGGAACATGTTTTTATAATTGAGGAACATACATTGACAAAACATAATCAGCCAAAGTGTATAGCTTACATTAGGGTTCTTCCTTGATGGTGTACATTATATGCATTTTGGCAAATTTATAATGCCATGTTTCCATCGTCATAGTGTAACAGCATATTTTCCTTGCTCTAACAATCCTCTGTGCTGTAACTATTCATTCCTCCTTCACCAATCCCTGGTGACTGCTGATCTTTCTACTCTGTGTCCTACAGTTGGAATCATATAGTATGTAGGCTTTTCAGATTGGCTTCTTTCCTTACATAGTAATGTGCACTTAAGTTTCCTCCATGTGTTTTTATCACCTGACAGCTCATTTCTTTCTAGCAGTGAATAATAGTCCATTGTCTAGATGTATCAAAGATTATTTATTTATTCACTTATCAAAGAATATTTTGGTTGATTCCAAGCTTTGGCAATTATGAATAAAACTGCTATAAATATCCTGTACATATGTTTGTGTGGATATCATTTTTCAAAATATTTAGGCAGACACCAAAATGTGTTATTATTTGGTGACAGGATAAGAGTATGTTTGTTTGTTTGTTTTTAAGAAATTGGCTTCTGATCTATTTGTCCATTCTTTCACCAATACCACACTCTCTTGGTAACCATACATTTATAGTAACTCTGAAATTTAGGTAGCATTAGTCTTCCAACTTTGTTTTTCTTCAATATTGTATTGGTCATTCTAGATTTCTGCCCCTCCACATAAACTTTAGGATCATTTGTCTATATCCAAAAAATAACTTGCTGGGACTTTGATTGGAATTGCACAGATCAAATTGGGAAGAACTGACATCTTGACAATAGTGAGTCTCCTTATCCACGTCTGGTATATGTCTCCATAAGTTTAGTGTTTTTATTTTTTTCCTCAGAGTATTATAGTCTTCCTCCTATAGATACTGTACATATTTTGTTAGATATACACCTAAGTATTTCATTTTTGAGGATGTTAACATAAATCATATCGTGTTTTTAATTTCAAATTCCACTCATTCATCACCAGTATGCAGGAAAGCAATTGACTTTTGTTTATTAACCTTGTATACTGCTACCTTGCCATCATTGTTTATTAGTTCCAAGAGATTTTTTTGGTCAAACTTTTTGGATTGTCTACATAGATGATCATGTTATCTGTGAACAGTAACAGCTTTGTATCTTCACAACTATATACTATGTATGTATGTATGTATTTGCCCTCTCGTATTAGCAAAGAATTCCAGTATGATGTTGGAAAGGAGTGGTGAGATTGGATAACCTTGCCTTGAAACAGATCCCAGTGGGAGAGATTTAAGTGCCTCACCATTAATTATGACATCAGCTGTAGGTTTTGTGTCGATTCAGTTTCTGCCTGTGAGTCTGTGCTCTGCTAAGCTGTTAATCTCTCTGCTCACCTGTGGGCTCTCTAATCTCGGGAGCAGTAGAGTTCACTCCACATCCTCTACAGACAGATGCTTCTCCCACAGATCCCACAAGAGCAGTTTGTTTTCAGTTTGTTTAGCTCTTTATTTGTTAGGACAGAGTAATGACCTCCAAGATTCTTACGTGTGGAACTGAAAGTGAAATCCTTCTACACTTAGGTATGTTCATATTTTTCTATTTTCCTTTTAATGACACTTTATGTTCATTTCCCCAAAGTTCAGACACACATGCCTCATAATAAGTTATAAGATGTTGGTCATTACTTATAACCTCTTGTTATTCTGTATTTTATTGATATTCCAAAATAAATTTTGATAAAATATATCATTCTGTGGGATTTCCAAGCATTGGGACTATGTGAAATGTTATTTTTATTTTCTAATAATATATTATGTTTAAAGCAACAGATCATTATCAGTGGATTTATTAGCAAGTGTTTGATAAACAAAATCTGCTCATACTTATTTCATAGTAGAAACTGGTTTGTTAAAACTCACGACTGAGTTCCTTCAGAAAAAAACTTGATAAAAAGCTCTAGGGTTATATAAAAATCACAGCTAAACTTTAAATTTTATTTTTATGGCAGTTGACATTTTTCTTTAAAAATGCCATTTTGCATGATTCTGCATTTCAGAGCTTTAGAGAATACCAGTATCCAAAGCAATGCTTGATGATTAATATTTCTTCTTGAAAATCTGTCCCGTTTCCATTATTCCACAGTGTCTCATTATACCAGTTAGCTTTTCTGAGCTTTAGTTTTTTTATTTGTCAAATGAGGATAATAGTACCTCCTAATTGTGAAAATCATGTAGGATAATGAAAATAAAGGCATTTTACAGAGAAATGATCCTCCACCCAAGGGATGACATTATGGAAATAATCACCCAATTTGTTTATTTTTAATCCTTCTCCTAATGTAGATGAACTGTGGAAATTACTATAATCGTACTTTAATTTATACTTCAATTCACAATGACGTAAATTATGTACCTATCTCCTGTGTCTTCCCCATTAGGATAAATATTGTGGGAGATTTTTAAAACAGTAGTTGTATCTCAAATGTTTATAGTCTAGTTGTAGAGACAAAGCATAGTAAAATAAAATGACAAAAACACATTGTTGAAGAAGGGCAGTACTGGAAAGGTATTTGAATTTGGAGTCAAGACATTCCATAGTTTGAATCCCAGTCCAGCCACTATGACCTGTGTTAACGTTGGTGACTGAATCCCTGAAATTAGAATTAGAAAATTATTTTACAAAGTTTCTGTGAAAAGAAATGAGATAAAATAACATCCTGGAGTGAAACCAGCGGAAAAAGCTGCTTTCTTCTTCATCTTCTACCCCTCCTCACCCCCAGTCCTTAATTGGATAATGCTATGTGGAAATATCCCACTGAGAAAGATTGTTTAAGGAAACTCTTATTTGGGGGTCAAATGTCATATTTGAATACCCAAAATTATGAAGTGAGAAATCAATACCTAGTGAGGAAAAAAAAGAAACATGGTCCAAGAAAAGGTACCAAAGGGAACTGGATATGATGTTTGTGTAGCTCACTGAAGAAATTGTTCCAATTGGAGCAAATAAACAGCATATATATGTCCTGTTTTCCTTCGCTGATTTCTATTTTTTACTGACTGTCCCAACAATAAGTACATTTCAACAGCTTTAATAGCTCCCATCCTTGCTTTTTAATTTTTAATAGCTCCTCAGTTTTAATGACTCCCCATTTCACTCTTGAATATAGCCAGGTGTGGGAGTTAAATTACCCTAGAGAAGACATATAGTCAAGAAAGTTTAGGGACAGGGTTGGATAGATTGAGAGAGGTCAGTCATGGAATCTTTTTTAAAAAGATAGTCAGTCCATGCTGCAGGGAGTCATGGTCTACTCTTGAGTCAAGTGTCCAGACTAGAGACAAACCATGATTTACTTTATATTTGAGCTTGTATTCACTTAACTTGATTTCTCATTCAAAAACACATATTTGTTATTAGTTTCAAAATCCATCTCTCCCACAACTCTGAGCTGAAGGATCCTGGAATTACACAGAGATAAGTGTATTATGTGGGAGTAATCTTTGGAGATCTGACTGATCACTTACATCCATCATATCATAGGAGTCAGGCTTTCTGAAAGATAAATTGTCTCTAAATATTTTCAGTATAACATTGTAATATATTCTCCAATGAACTCCATACATCTTTTTATGACCATCTATGCAATGAAGTCTAAAGAATCTAAAAATACGATCGATTGTAAGTCGCAACATTAATTATAAATGTCCAACAAAGAAAAAGCCACGAATTAAATGATACTACAATGTTTTCTTACCATTTGAAATTTTATTCTGTTTTTATTGGAAGATTGTTTTCTACTTACAAGATATAGATTTTTCTATTTTCTATTTTCTACAATATCATGTATGTGCATACATAAAAAGAAAGTGAAATACATTGATTAAATTTCTCCTAAAATTTCTTCACATTATCTGATTTTTCTAAATCACATTTGGACCTTATAAGATATTGAAATCATCTCCCTCCCCATGCTTTGGCACAATATCATCATCAGAGGATGATACTATGGCATTGGAATTATAGCATTTCTCTGAAGATATTTAATTGTCGCTTCTAGAATTTGCTTCCAAGCTGTTGATGTCCCTTCTGAAAGTTTTGATGCACATTCAGAGGCTATAAAATCTAAGGCATGACTGTTGCCTGGCTGTTAGTAATTATGAAATCCACTATAATATGAAAGAGATGTTAGGGTGTGTGGATGGGTCAGTCGATTGAGCATCCCTCTCTTGATTTCAGCCCAGGTCATGATCTCATGGATCATGGAATCGAGTCCTGCATCAGGATCTGCACTGACAACATCGAACCTGTTTGGGATTCTTTCTCTGTTCCTCTTCTACTCAAACTCACTCTCTCACTTTCTCTCTCTCTCTTTCAAAATAAATAGGTAAATTTAAAAAAGGAGATGTGTATCTTATAGTTGAATGGTAGGAGGAGAAGTCCACATGGCTCTCTGGTGAGAAGACTTGGCTTACTGTGACCTTCGATGGTTACACCATGACCAAGGCATATGATTTGATGCTTTGGAGACAATATTAATATCAACTAAGATTTACTGAGTTCTGACCATCTGCCAGACATTGAACCAAATGCTTTCATACATCATCTCCTTATCTTTACAAAAACCCCTATGGAATAAATATTGATTTTCATTATTTTTTTCAGATGAGAACACCAGAATCAAGGTCCCCAAACTGGTAAATTGTTAAAGTAGATTTAAAAGATGCTAATCTGATGTTGGCACCTGAGCACTTAATTGAGAAGGTCTTCTGCCTACTGAGCTTACTTAAATAGTGCCTATCTGTGAAGATTGTTCTTGTCTCTGACAAATGGGAAATAACTGATGCTTTTTAACAATAAGATAGATCCCCCAAAGCTATTCAAAATATCAGATATTGAATGTCGGCAGGGAAAAAACAGAGTTCTTTACACCCCTTCCGCACGTTGCTTCCAATTTCACTTTACTATTAAACATCCTTATGATCAGTAGTCTTCACATTTTGTGTGTCTCTTCCTGATGTGCTGATTATTCTTGCATTCATTCACCAAATAGTCTTTAAGTGCTCACTGTGAGTCAGGCCCTTGGGATTGGAGCAGTGATCAAAACAAAACCCTGCCCTCGTGAAAGTTACAATTTCATGGATGGGTGAGAAAATGGGGTACAATTCAAAACTAATACATAGTGTGACCAGCAGTGATAGACATTATGAAGAAAAACCAATTAAGGCACAGGGCAAAGAGTGGCCATGGGAGGTGAAGAGTGCTCTGTTAGGTTAGACAGTCTAGAAGGAGTTTTCTGATATAGGACATATCACCAGACACCTAAGGAACAAAGGCTTGAATCCTGCATTATTTGGTCTAGGAGCTGGTCACTTCCCACTCCCTCAAGAAGGTCTCAAGCAGAGGGTACAGCCCAACATGACTGCAGAGCAAGTGACAATGATGGAGGCAAACACATAATGAGTGCTCACCCCAGACAAGCCACTCTGTTAAGTACTTTATGTCTTTATATACATCTCCTCCTTTAAAAGCCAAAAGTCCTGTATAGTTTTCTTCCCACTTAAAAAGGAGATAATGAGAGCACCTGGGTGGCTCAGTCGGTTAAGTGTCCGACTTTGCCTCAGGTCATGATCTCATGATTCATGGGTTCAAGCCCCGCATCAGGCTCTGTGCTGACAGCTAGCTCAGAGCCTGGAGCCTGCTTCAGATTCTGTATCTCTCTCTCTCTTTGACCCTCCCCTACTCATGCTGTCTCTCTCTCTCTTTCACACACACACACACAAAAAAAAAAACAACATTAAAAAAAAAAAGGAGTTATTGACATTGGCTCAGAACAGGTAGCTTGCTCAAGTTCGCCCTGGAATTGGCCCATATTCTTCCCTTGGAGTCTACTCTGTGAACCAGTATAAATCCCCCATCCCATGATACATAGATGGTGAATAATAAAAGATAAAGATGAAGCATAAAAGGCACAGTTAGTAAGTTAAAAGGTCATGATCTAGATGAGGAAACATTCTTGTTAAAGGGACTTTGTTGTTTTTCTTCTAAAAAGCACCTTTCTTAAAACCTCGTCTCTCATAACACAGGTGTCTTAGCTCCCCTCTCCCTCCCTCCCTCCCCCCACCCCCCTCTCTGATCTTCTAGAGCATTTCTTACTCTTTCTATCTGTTGTGGCACCAGCGGACATTTTCTTGTCACTTTCAAACCCATTTTCATGGCAGACTAGGCAAATGCTTTCTGCTCTGCATTATCTCCCAGATCAAACACCTTAGCCATGTACAGAGTGAAGGCAGATGTCCTGGCAGCTGGTGTGGCCGTGGGTGCCACCGCTATATTTCTGAGCCACATCAGTGCTGAGTATGGAGAACCAGCCCTCATGGTGTATAGAGCACAGTGGTGAACATAGAATTTTCAAACTGTAGTGTGTAAATCATGAAAATGGGCATAGGTTTTCCTAAGATGCTCTTCCCCTAAAAATAATGCCAATGTTGAACAAGTGGGAGATTGGTACCCTGAATGCTCAATTGGACTTGGTGTATGGAAGTCTGTAAGCAGATAACAGAACTGGCAATGAATGTGAGATCAGAATGAGGACCCTGGCCCAGGAGGTAGAAAAAAATAAAAAAAAAAAAAAAAAAGGATGAGGACTTTGTCCTGGGGCTTTGGAGTAATAGGCTGTTACTAAGGAAGAAGTTCAGACATGAAAAGGAAAGAAGGCTCTCCTAAAAGGAACAAAGAATGAAAAAGTTGGACTAAGTTTTGAGAATGTGCCACAGTCCTATATATTCATTCATTTCCACTTATTCGATTCATCACAGATTTAGGAGCACCTGCTAGAATCCAGTCATTTAGCTATGCTCTTTCATGGATATCATCTCTTTTAATAGATAAACCAATCCCGAGAAATAGGAGCTATTTTTTCTCATCTTGCAGATGTGGTGACGGAGGCAAAGAAAATCTGCACAACGTGCCCAAAGCTACACAGCTGCCGAACCAGGATTTTAACAAATAGCAAACTATGAAGAGGTGAGACTTTTAGTAAGAGGCTTGATGCCCAGTTGGGGCTGGAGCTACTTATGTCCCTGGAGCAATTTGGTACCACATGTAATCCAAGAATCATCTGTGTTAGCCGGAGACTTGTCAAGAATTCAGATCTGGGGGCCATAGTTTTTAGACAGTCTTGTGAGGCAGATGGAGACACAAGGAGGCTGAGGATCTGTGAGTTTTATAGTCTTGGCCCCTGGGGACCAAGGTGAACCTAATGTAGGATGTTGTGCAGGAAGGTGGCTAAGCCCAGGCAAAATCAGAGCCAAGAGAAGCTAAGTGATTTAAACAAGGAAGCATAGCCATACAGGTCCAGTTCTGCTCTCTGTGCACCTGACATTGAGGACAAGAGGAAAGTGATGAAGCAGACACCTCTCCAGTCACTCACTATCATGGTACCATGGATGATTTACTTGGTAGCCTTTATTATTTGAAGAACTCATCTGATTGACTGTTTACTTGTTTATATTATTTTTAACAGCTTTACTGAGGTGTAGCTGCTATACAAAAGAACTATACAAATTTAATGTACACAGTTTGATGGGCGTGAACATCTGCCTATGTCCATGAAGCCATAAGCATACCTACTACCTCCGAAAGATTCATCTTGCATAACTGAAACTTTATACCCATTGGACAAATGTCCATTTCCTCTCTTCCCAGCCCTTGGTAACGACCGATATACTCTTTGCTCCTATGATTTTTGGCTACTTTAGATACTTCATATAAGGAAGATCATGCAATATTTTTCCTGGAACTGGGTTCATCTTACTTGGCATAATGTCTTCCAGGAACACCCATGTTGTTTCATATGGGAAGGTTTCCTTCTGTCTTAAAGCCAAATAATATTCATTTGTATGGATATACAATATTTTATTTATCCATTCACTCATCAGTG
This sequence comes from Hyaena hyaena, assembly GCF_003009895.1. Classification (NCBI taxonomy): domain Eukaryota; kingdom Metazoa; phylum Chordata; class Mammalia; order Carnivora; family Hyaenidae; genus Hyaena; species Hyaena hyaena. The sequence continues at coordinate 91,980 of NW_024082488.1, forward strand.
GAGGTTTAGGTTCTTTCCCTATCTTGACTATTGTGTATAATATTGCTATGATCATGGGAGTGCAGATACCTCTTCAATATACTTATTTCATTTGTATACATATTTCATATGTATACCCAGTGGTGGGGGTGCTGGGTCCTAAGGCAATTCTCTATTTAATTTTTTTGAGGGGCCTCTAAACTGCTTTCCTTGGAGGTGGCATCTTTTTATATTCCCATCAACAATGTACAAGGGTTAGAGTTTTTTCATATTTTCACCAACCCATATTGTATTTTGTTCTTTTGATTATAGCCATCCTAATCTGGACTGAAAATTAATGTTCATGAAGTCAAAGAATGTCACGGAAGTGTTCGCCTGTGTGACAGCAGTGCCTGGCACAGAGGAGGTGCTGAATAAGTATTGGATGGATGGATGGATGGATGGATGGATGGATGGATGGATGGGTGGATGGATGAATGGACAGAGGGAGGGATGGAGAGAGGGATGGAGGGATGGATAGAGGGAAGGAAGGATGGATGGAGGGATGGATGGATGACATACAGGCATGTCAGGCTTATTTCTTTCTTTCCAAACCTGGTATTTCTTGCAAAGACATGAATCCCCATTGATTTTAATGCACTCATCCTTTTAATTACTCTCCCCTGGAGAAGACAAAGAATTAGTAAATTTGGGAAACGTAACCTGACATGATCAGCTCACATGCCTTTTTCCTCTCTTTGCAAGTAAGCTGTCTGACACCACGTTCTGCTGCTCCTCCTCCTCGAAGGGCAGGCTCTCCTTAGCCTGGGACTGTCTGCCCCCATTCAGAGCCACCTGTAATCCATGGGTAATTAGCTCACTCCCAGAGTAGGAGCCTCCTAGAGTAGGCTCATTAGGCTCTCACTCCAAGCTGTCGTCCAACTCTGCCCTCATAGTAGGAAGGGCACAACTTGGTGCTCTATCCACCAAGACATTTTTTCCTATCAGTTTGTCTAGAACTAGGGTTGGGAAAAGGGAAGACATTTATCCAGCATTTTCAGAAGCCCTAAACATTCTGGGACTCTGAAATAATTAAACAGAGTCCATGTCCTTTAAATAATCCAACAAGTTGGAAAGCCGACTTTCTGGAAGCAGTATGTGATAGTAGAGAGAGCCCAGGAGTCAAAGTCCTACCCACCATTCTCAGTGTCATCATTTAACCTAATTGTGTGGCTCAAACATGGCATTTGACCTCGAGGACCCTCAATTTCACTTCTGCTAAAATTGGGATGTTAATTCCTGCTGGCACTGTTGTGAGGATCAAATAAATCAAATAGACCTATATTTTGTTAACTGAACATCAGAATATATGTTCAAGGGAATCATTATTATTATTGAAATAGAACAATGCCACAAAATTTCATAATCACTATCAGCCAAAGTGCAATGATTAAATTCTCCTTCCCTGAGCAGACACACAGAAAATATTGTGCTCATATCTCTGGTGGACCTCAAACTCCATAAACTGATTCATTATAATGAGAGCATTATTCCTGGTTTTGGATACAAAAGAAGTATTTTTTCCTGAATTGACAGAAAGACGTTTTTTCTTAACTATGGGATGAACAGTTTTTTTATCCCATAGTTATCAGTGAATGTGATTTGCCTCTTGTTACATTTCTTCAATATGTGGATTTCTCCCATAAAAAAAAGCTGTTCCTTAATAAATTTGTCCACGTCTAGCTTCAGAAACCACAAAGGTGACAATGGAGTCATCATAAGAATTCAAACTCATCATTGCATTGATAAAATTTCAGATTTTAAATGAGAAAAAATTCCTATGGGGTAGGTATTTTATTACTTGGAAAAAAACCAAACACATGGGTTTTGAGGTCCTGATTTCAAGCAGCTATTTAATAACTTTTTAGCTGTGTTATATCAGGTAACTCACCCAACCTCTTAGAGCCTTGGTTTCCTTTCTTTAAAAGAGGGAAAGGGAATTGAATGAGATAATGTATTTCAAGATAAGAATAAGGTGCGTGTTGGAAACTTCATAACTATTCACTTAATCCCCTGCTCTTGGGGACTCAGTAAAAATCAACTTGTAATTATAAAATTTCTGAATTTTGCAGTTAAAGTACATAGAGTAAGAAACAGAAAAAGAAGTCTAAATCAATAAAATTCTGTTGGCAGGGCTCTGTGGGTCATTTGCCAGAGTAGACTAGAGCTGCATTAATTTGGCACCATTGGAAAGTTGTTTTTTTAAGTTGCTCTAACAAGTATTGAGTGATCATGAACCTTAGCAGGCTTATCATCAGTTCCAAGAAATAATCAACTGGATTCCCCTAGAAATCTCCAAGAAGTCATTTCAACCAGGTAGAAAATCATTTTAATCCTTTAAAAACAATAATGGAATAAACTGGAAGATTTTACTGTGATGTCCGCCACAATGGCCAAACTGTATTCATTGTGTAAAATTGACAAAAGCCTCTTTAGAACCCCTCTAAATAGACATTTATGATATGGTTGGCTGAGGGATTGAAAACCCCAGCCAAACAGCTCATTACACACCAGGGTCTACAAATCAGGGGTTGTATGTAGTTATGATCTCTGTCCCATCAAAGCCTGGACAAAGAAGCTCTATAGAAACGAGAAAGGAGACCTGATTCAAAGGCGGAGGCGTGGAGGCATCGAAAAGCTCCTCCTTTTACCTGAATAACAGATTGAGTCTTCAAGTAAATTAATGAGGAGAAATCTAAGTGTGGATGTAAAAGGAAAACTGAACTGACGCTTTGGTGTTTGAAGGGGCTGATGAATAACACATTTCTCTTTCTTACCCAAGATCCAGATAAAATGAGATCATGATGCAGGCATCAGGCAGAGGGAGATACAAAGTGTACCTATTTTTACTAAAACCAGAAAACTTGGTTTAGGTGTGAGGTTAAGAGGATGTCTGAATGTTTTACCTAAAAGGTAAATTTAGTCCATGAGCCAGTTCTGCAGGGAAAGAAGCCCCATGCCAGATTCTCTGGGGGGCGGTGGGAGGGGGGAGGGGGAAGAAGCCGATAAAAGCACGCTCAAGAAAAGCAGGTGCCTGTGTGAGTGTGCAAGGGCACTCAGGTACCAAAGTCAGACCAGGAGGCCTTCTTGACCCCACCCACTCCACCACCTCCACCCCCACTAAATAGTCACCCTGTCTTTTCTGTCCTACCTCCCAAAATAGCCCTGGGACTCCCAGTTTCCACTTCTTCCACAATTTGCCAAAGGTCAAGTGTTTATCTGGACTATCCCATCCGGGGCCTCTCCCATTGAATCTTCCAGCCTCCGTTGCTATCCAGGACCCTGTAGCCACCGTGAACCCGTCCTCATCGGCAAAGGGCCAACCTGCTTTGTGCTACTGTTACTTTGCACTGCTGTTCTCTCCCTGGAGAAACATAGCCTTGCCATAGCCACTTATTCCACCTCCTTTTTCTAAATCCACCCCAGATATTATTTCCTTCCCCTCCTCCTGTTTTGCAGTCCTTCATTCCACCGTCTATGCAACCCGTTTGTTCCCAGAGCCATTTCATCGCACTTGCTAGTGTGTCTACTAGCCTCTCCCTGCTACCAAATCGTGAGCTTCATGAAGACATGAATCACATCTTTCTTATGTTTATATTCCCGGCATCTAACACACAGCTCAATAATGCTTGAGGAATTGAATCAAATGGAACATGTTGTATGAAAAGTATGAGGCATGACTTCATTAAGCAGGTATAAGGAGGGTTTCCATCAAGCCTGTATCATAAAGAAGAGGATTTTTTTTTCATGCTTCCAAATGTACTAGGGCTATAACCCGCTGAATTATTACTGTGCATGAAAACATAAGCGCGAGACTTTAAATTCCACTCTGCAAATGTTGCCGTATAATTCAAATGAGTCACATTTTGCACCATCTGTTAATAAACTTTCTGTGTTCTTATGGCTGCAAACAAAAGGAAAAAGACAGGTAATGCTATGCAGAATGTCACAAAGAAGCAAATGCACGTCCTACCTCCTGTCTTGGCAAGATTGAGTATTCAGATGCATGCTTCTGTGCAGATTAAATTCACTGTCTTTTCAGTGGGACTTATGAACCCTTTGGGGCAGGAGCGCTGAGCACTGGAGACCCAAAGCACTAATGAATTTTTCATGGAGCAATCTTCCTTGCTGTGAAGGGAAGAGGGTGTATAGCCAACACAGAGTTCGCCTGAACTTCTACAGAAATGAGGATGATGGGGAAGCCATTTGAAAGTTTCCCTTTAGCTATGAATCTCTGTACTGGATCTCAGCTAAAATTAAGTTCTCTGCTCAAGGATAAATCAAGAAAACTGGAGCAAAGTGCAGCTGGGCGGCAAGAGACATTTTCAGCTTGTGTGGCCGCAGCAAACAGATCTGCATTAAACTCAGCGTTGCACACAGTGTTAGGGGGACACCATAAAAGTTATTGAACCAAATCCGTTTTACGGATAAGGAAACTGAGACCTGAGAGAAGTGATATGACAAGATACTGTCCAAATTAAAATCTCATGATTCCTTCTTGCCTAGAGTACTATACATGCCTTCTGTAGATATGAATATTTTTCTTGTATTTTTTCTTTTTGCCAAATGGCAGAAACTCCAACTTCAACTTGAGCTTAATCAAGATGTGAAATGTATTAGCTGATTAAATGTCCTGAAGGGTTGTCAGGTATGACTTGATCCAGGCACCGAACCTTGGCACCTATCCCTCATAGACCTGCTCTCTTCTGCATTACCCTTGTTTTCGGACTCCACATGGTGACATAAAAGCTGCCTGCAACACAAGTTCTATATCCACCCAGAGTCAAGTCCAATATAAAATGGACTCGCCTTGCTCTGCAGACTTGGTAGAAGTTTCATTATGCTTCATGGACTTTAAATGGCTCCAGCATCCATCCCTGAAACAGTCACTGTGGTCAAGAGGGTGAAATGCTCTGACTGGTCCAGACAGAGTCACAGAGACTTGGGGAAGGCCTATCCAGGTGAACAGATGCAGGAGGGAAATGGCTGTTGTCTGTCACATTGCCAGCCTGTGTCTGTTCTTGTCGCTTGTACTCCACTCACCGCTTACATCCCTAAACGCCATATCCCAGATTGAGCCAGAATGATCTCTCTGGCATGAAAATATGGTTTGAAACTGTCACCCAAGGGAACCATTTCCTCTATCCTCTTACGTTTAATTTCTGGGGGCCTGCAAATTAAACTGACAAAGGACAAAGTAACAAGAGAATGACTTAATTTCATATGTGCAGGAGTTCACAGAAGAATGTGACTCAAAGTGGGGGTTAGAATTTGGGGTTTATACAGTATCTTAATAGGGGAAGGAGGTGGGAGAAGGACACTTACAGGAAACAAATGAAGTTTTGGAAAGAGAAATGGGCCCTGAGGAGAACAGACGGAAGATAGTTTTGTGAGGCTATTTAAGTGTGGTGTGCAGACTTCTCTCCGGTGCTGAGAGTCCACCTTCCCTGGTTGCCTTTTAGGAAGAAGAATTCTTTTGGGAGGCTGTTTTTAGGAGGATAAGGTATTTCAGGAACTCAAATGCGTCATGCTTAAAACAATTTTTATGCCACAGTGGCAGATTTTGGACCCCTTCAAAACCCATCAAGGGCTGTCCATTGCCAAAGATAAAGAGGAAGTTACCAAAATATTCTAGGCTCTCCATGACCTAGAACTCTCACATACTTGGCCTTAGATTGTTTTTCAAGTGTCATCGCATCTCCTGCCACCCACTTCCTGCCTCACTCACCTTCCTTTTCTCCCCAAATCTCACTGATCTTCTCAGCTCCGGGGTCATATTCTCCAGGAAATCTTTCTCAAACTGCAGCTTCAGTTCATGTTTCCAAAGTACACTCCTCATTGCCCTGTATTCTGCTGACTTCTTTCCATTGAAATTCTTCTAGTGTCTGCGGCTCTATCTTACTTGCTCCTCAAGGACAGGAGTGTGCTTTGTCTACAGAGTGCCAGAAACTTACACAGTACCTGACACCTTGAGCCTGTTTAATCAATACTTGCTAAGTTGATTATATATTAAACTAGTGATAAAACCAATATGATATATGGGAGAATGCAATGAGTTTGGAAGCAGGCTTGGAAGGGATCTGGAGCCTTCATTGATTCTCTGTGCGGCATTAGGAAAGTCATTTGACCTCTTAGCCTCGGGCTTTCCTTACCTGTAAAGAAGGAACGATTATTCTTCACCTTGAAGGTTTATGGTGACTTCACACAAAGCTCTCAGCATTGTTTCAGGCATACAGCAAATGCTCAAGCAATGCACACACTGCCATGCTTAGAAATCAGACCTCCTGAGTCAATTCACTGCACCCAGCAGCCTTCCACCAACCTCGTCTCAGCATCTACTGATTCTGGTCGTGACCCCTTTCATTCTTCTGTCTTCACTATGTGGAAATACCATTGGTCCCTTGGCGCTGAACATAAAGGCCTAAGAAAACTCCTGGCGTGGCTTAACATCTCAACCCAGCACAAGGGCTTGGTAAGTGGAAGAGTGTGTTGTTTAATTCCTGGGCATCTTCTCCTCGTCTCCAGAAGATTCCACGAGTAATGGGGGCCCAGGAAGTTACGGCAAACCACAAACGACTATCACGATGCCGTAGCGAAGGTTCCTGAAATCATATTACCTGTCTTGGCCACAAAATGCTTATTCTAATTTCTGCCTCTTTGTATTTGTTCATCACAACTGTAACTGAGCACATCTACCACATGTGGGAACAGTGTTTGAGCCACAGCAAGTTTCAGATAAATGCTAGCTATTGTAATTTGTCCTAGCGTTGTAAGCAGTATAAGCCTAGAGGTGCCTGGGTGGCTCAATCAGTTAAGTGTCCGACTTTGGCTCAGGTCATGATCTCACCGTTCATGGGTTCAACCCCCGCATTGGGCTTTGTGCTGACAGCTAGCTGATAGCCTGGGGTCTGCTTCAGATTCTGTTATCTCCCTCTCTCTCACCCTCCCCTGCTCACACTGTCTCTCTCTCTCTCAGAAATAAATAAAAACATTAAAAAATTTTTAAAAAAAGTTTAATCCTAGATTTTGTCTCAGTACAAGAAACTTTCCAAGACACCTTAAGAAATGTGAGCTATGGCCTCAAAAAATCACCTTTCCCAACTCTTGATGTTTTATCCCACAAAGAATACTTTTGTTTCCACCCCTGACTATCTTCCTACCCACTTTCCCTTCTCGTCGCCAAAGGCCCACTTCAGGCCACCCTGATCTGCAATAACTTCTTCACTCAGTTCCTCACTTCCAAAGCTGCCTCTTACAAATCTTTCCTTGTTAGCCAATGGAGAGATGTTTTTATTTTTATTTATTTATTTTTAAAGTTTATTTATTTACTTTGAAAGAGAGAGAGAATGTGTGAGTGAAGGAGGGGCAGAGATAGAAGGAAACAGAGAGAATCCCAAGCAGGCTCCGTACCATCAGCGCAGAGCCTGATGAGGGGCTCGAACCCACGAACAGTGAGGTCTTGACCTGAGCTGAAATCTAGCATCTGCTGCTTAACTGACTGAGCCACCCAGGTGCCCCAAGAGAGAGATGTTTTTAAAACACAGATGTGATCATTCAGCCTTGGGCTAGCTGAGGCCTTCACCGGCTTTCAAAGCCTATGGAACGAAGACAAACTCTTGCAAAGCACAGAATGATCTGGCTTCTTTTCATTATTCTGGCAATTTTGGAAACCTCATTTGTTACTGCCCTGACTCTTATGCTATGCTTTCCTGAATGTGCCGTGTTCTTTACTGTTTTGATTCTGTTAAATGTGTCCCCCTCTGTTCAGAATGCCTTCATCCACCCTCCTTGTTGAGTCTAGCCCTCAATATCTGAGACCCTGGGAAGGGGTGAGAAGGACATGAGGCTTTTGGGGACCACTGGACTTTGCCAAGCCTAATCATTATAAAATGTCTCCGTATAGAGTTGAAGCCGTTTACAGTGCTTCTGACGCTGAACAGTAAAATAACTTGGTGGAAGAGGAAGACCCGAGATTTAGGTCTAGACTTCTGTTTCCATATCCGGTATTGGTTTTGCAATGAGTTATAAAGGAAGTAGGTGAGAGAAGGTGGGGAAGGAGAGATGCAGGGGAAGGTGGGGGAAAGAGAAGCAGGGAGGGAGAGGAAGGGAGACAGAGAGAGAGAGGTAAGCAGGGAGAGAGGGGGGGAGGCAGGGAGAGGGAATGAGGATTCTGCAACTCTGTCAGGGATCCTAGAATTACATTTGCCTTGTCTGACTGTTTCTGATAATCATTTTTTGCCCTTTCTGAAAACAGAGGATATATTCCGAGCTGAGATGTTTGGAGACGGATTCTCTGTCACTTCTCACACACACCGTGTGGGGAAATAAAGGTAAGTCTGACAAACCCACTTTTCGTTCCCCACCACCCTGTCTTTCCTCAGAGAAAAACTCAAGAACAGAGATGCCCTCGTTAAAATGAACTCTCCATGATTTCAGGGGACCCAGATCTCTTCTACACGCTACTGTAAGCTTCTGGAGAATAGGGGATATTGATTACTCATGCTTTTTTTTTTAATTTTTTAAATGTTTTTTTATTTATTTCTGAGAGAGAGAGAGAGACAGGATGGGCAGGGGAGGGTCAGAAAGAGAGGGAGACACAGGATCTGAAACAGGCTCCAGGCTCTGAGCTGTCAGCACAGAATCCCATGCAGGGCTTGAACCCACCTACTGTGAGATCATGACCTGAGCCGAAGTCGCATGCTTAACCGACTGAGCCACCCAGGCGCCCCTCCTCATGCTTTTATCTTCAGAGCCTCACACATTAATTAGAACATATTATATAAAGATTTTTTAATGAATGAATAAAAAGGAAGAGTTGTATAAGCAGCCCCGGGTTCCTGGGTTTCCTTCTTTGCCCTTCCTTCTCTCACTTCCTTGCTGCTTCTTATGCTTTGGTTTACCCCTTATGGTACACAACTGACCTCCCTTCCCTGTTTCTCCTTTGTGAAGCCAGGTAGGCCAACATTTACCAAGAGCACCTCCCTGAACAGGGGATGGAATCGTGCAGAGATGACGAACAGTCAGATTTGTAGGGTTATGGTCCAGATGCTTCCTCGACACACTCCAGCTCTGTGTGGACAGAACCGCTCTTCAACCCCTGGCCCAGCTGCTGCCTTCCCTAAAAGTCAACCTGCTTCCTCGTAAACAGTAATGCCTTGTGTCCTTTTTCCTACACCCTCCCTCCCTGATGTGACTTCAGGTAACTTGGGCTTTATCAAAGGTAAATCCCAAGAAAACGGGCTGCAACTCTCCCTCGCCTCCCTCTTCTACCTCTGTGTCCTCAGGCCTGCCTCAACACTGGAATCTAATAGGAAGGAAAGTCACATCCAAGTCCATTGGTAAATGTTCCAGCGAGTAAACCATCACCATGTGCCATCTTCTCCTGTGCGCCTGTACAAGGGAAGTCTGTGAGGCCATTGGGCAGGCCTCTCAGATCCCCCTTCAAGAGAACTAACCATGAGCAATGAACTCGGTTGACAGCATTCAGCTGTTGTGCCTTCACATCTACCACCACAGGTTTGATCTTCCAACCAAAGCCACGAGATGTGTGGGTTTCTCCAAGTTTTTAGACAATGACCCCATGTGATGAGATTATTACAGTTGAGCCATTTCTGCCCAGCACTGTAATGGTCGGGCGTGACTTCTGTAATCGTCAGTCTTTGCCAGAGATCTTGCCATTGGCTGGCCCCAGATTCCCAAAATCTCTTACAGTCTGAGACCACCCCTACCCAGTAATCCTCATTTCCCTGTCTCCTCTGACAGGTGCCACACTTACATCACATCCGGAAGGGTCCCCTGCCTTCCTCCTAGCTTTCTATTTTGTCCTCCACTGGCATTCCCTTCCTATACCTCCACACATCTACTTCCATTGTGCTGTATTTTTCTGAGACCTGAACCTGATGCCAAGTACGTCCTTCTAAAGTCACCATCAGTACAGCAAAGCTGAGGTAAAATATTCTTCCACTTGTTATGCATTTGGAAGGAATACTCGGTTTCGGATTCTAAGGGATTGAAAAGACCTGAGATGAAATTCCACCCGTATCCCTTATAAGCTGTGTGACTTTGAGAAATAGAATGAATCTAGGAACATCAAAGTCATTCCCAAAATGGAGATGAGAATAAAAGGGCCATCTTTGTGGTTCAAGATCAACAGCTGATCAGGAGAAAGACTAGGAAAGGCAGAAGGTTCGGGAAGTAGGGACCGTACCGTACCTAGAAGAGCAGATAACAAATCCATGTTTGTTCTCACTAAGGTTTATCACCAAGGCAGAGGATGTGCTGAATAAAACTGGTGGGAATGCAAAGTGTGTGGAAGGCAGCCCCTGAGGCGGGGCTGCCTGAGTTCAAGTCCAGTCAAGCGCTGGCTCTAGCATTTTCCAGCTGTATGGTTGTAGGCAAGTCACCGAACTTTTCTGTAGCTTCTTTTCTTATCTGTAAAAGGGGGACAATGATGGAAACTGCATCTTAGAATTGTCCCCGGGGGGGTGGGGGGGTGGGGAGGATCAGTGAATGTACACACGGAAACACTCAGAGCTGTGCAGTAACCAGAGAAAAAGGTGTCAGTGTTTACTGTTGTAACTTGCAGGGCTCTCCGCCCTTCCTTCCTGAAAATGCCCTTCTCATTTTACCATGCCCCACCCCATCCCCACCTAAGAAAACTGCATACCAGTAACAGTAACAGCGATCTGAGCTGCGTGCCTGAATACCAACAACCACTCCCCCCCCACCATCCGAACACCAACACACACACACATTTTTTTAAACATCTTAGCACTGTGGATTGTAAACGATCATTCTAATTATCAAGGCCAGGGAGAAATAAAAAGGTATGTTGGGTACAACTGAATTAATATTGACCCAGAGTCTTTTTCTTAGACATTTTAAAAGAAATAAATGCTCAATGTCAACTCATTTTCTTGTGCTTTGCTTTTTTCTCCGCAAATTAGAAGGAAGCTATCCTGCTAATTAAGGAAACTGGTTAGTTTGGATTCAATCTATTGAAGATTTTATGAACCGCTGCTCTCACATTTGATTCCAGATAAAATAGGCTCACTTCTGAATTTCATAGATGATATTAAAATGTAAGCACTCCTTTTAACTCTCATTTAAAGTCTCATTTAAAACTCACAGTGTCCTTGGAGCGCCTGGGTGGCTAGGTCGGTTAAGCATCCGACTCTTGGTTTTGGCTCAGGTCATGATCTCACAGTTCCTGTGTTCGAGCCCCACATCAGGCTCTGCCATGACAGCTCAGAGCCTGTTTGGGATTCTCTCTCTCTCCCTCTCTCTCTCTGTCCTTCCCCGCAACTCTTCTCCCTCCCCCCTCTCAAAATAAACATTTAAGAAATAAAAATAGGGGCGCCTGGGTGGCTTAGTCGGTTAAGCGTCCGACTTTCGCTTAGGTCATGATCTCGCGGTTCATGGGTTCGAGCCCCGCGTCGGGCTCTGTGCTGACTGCCAGCTCAGAGCCTGGAGCCTGTTTCAGAATCTGTGTCTCCCTCTCTCTCTGACCCTCCCCTGCTCACGCTGTCTCCCTCTCTCTCCTAGAAATAAATAAAACATTAAAAAAATTAAAAAAAAAAACAGAAATAAAAATAAAAAAATAAAACTCACAACCTCCTTAAGAGGTTGGGATTTTTATTTCTATTCCAGAGGTAGTGAAATAGATGCAGTGACTGACCCCGCACAAGTAGAAGAGGCAGAGCAGGAGCAGAATCTAAGTGATCAAAGGCTTAGCCTTTTGATGTCTCCCCAGGGTTCAAATTCTCCTTTTGGTACTTCCCAGCTGCGTGACTGTGATCAACTTCCTTAACATCTCTGAACCTTTCAAATAACATCCACCCCCACGCCCACCCCAGGCAACTGTTGAAATTTCAGGGAGGCAATTCATGTTTGGGGGGAGGGGTGGCTAAATGCATAAACTAAAACTAGCACAGTCCTTCTCTATCTTCGATGTATTCACTTCCTCTAGGGGACAGTCCAGATTTCTGTGTTTTTGTTCATCAATGTCTCTAATCAGAGTCAATCAGCGGCTTCCCAGGAAGTCACTTCGTGGAAATGAGGGAGAATGATTGCATGTGTGATCAAGAATGCCTGTCACTCTAAAGTACTTAAAGCTTCCTTTTAGACATTATGCTTTATTTTCACCTAGAAATTGAAAATGGGGGTGGGTGGGTGGAAGCATATTGGAAGGGCCAGTCCAGGAGCATTAATGCAGGGAGGGCGTGGGCACTGGGCGCAGCTGGGCTCCGACATAGAACCGTGGCATTTCCAAATGGGCAATGCTGCAGAGACAGCCAGCGGGCATTCTCCTTAGGTGGGAAGAGACAAGGATGCAACAGGGGTTGTGATTTAGAGCCATGCATCCCTGAGCGGCAATGTGCATCTTGCTATGATGCAGAGTCTTATTCCGTAGCTCTGGGCAGGGCTTGAGAGTCTGTTGCTAACAAGCTCCCAGGGGGATGCTGATTTGGCTGGTCCTTGGACCCCACTTTTAACAGCATGGGCTAAAGCAACAGTTCAAACCCTGGCTTTTTATTCAGTGGTTTTGTGACTTTGGGTAACTCACTTGATCATCATTCCTCAGGCTTCTCAGTCATAAAATTGGATAATAGTAAGATCTACCTCAAACTATTAATAGAAGTAACAGACTTAAGATTGTGCCTGGAGCATAGTAAGGTTTCAAACGTTAGCTATAATTATTATTATTATTACTATGGTCAGAAGCACAGTCCATGTGAAATAGTATCAGAAACAAAGTGTTGGTCAATGGGGGAGATGTTAAGTAATTTGGGTTTGATCTCAACTTAAAATTAAAAAAAAATAAATGCTGGAACTTTGTGCTTAAGTTACAATATTATTTATTAGATTAACTTACTTTCTTCAAAAGGAAATAGTGTTTTATTTATTTGTTTGTTTTTAGTTATCTTTGAGAGAGAGATAGAGCACAAGTCAGGGAGGAGTAGAGAGAGGGGGAGACGCAGAATCCGAAGCAGGCTCCAGGCTCTGAGCTGTCAGCACAGAGCCCAATGTGAGGCTCAAATTCACGAACCCTGAGATCGTGACCCGAGCCGAAGTCGGACACCCAACCAACCAAGCCACCCAGGTGCCTCAGGAGAATGGTGTTTTAATTTGCCAGGGATGCCGTAACAAAATAGTGCAGGCTGGGTGGCTTTAATCTTTAATAACAGGAATTTATTTTCTTACAATTCTGGAAGGTAGGAGTGCACGATCAAGGTGCTGGCAAATTCAGCTTCTGATGACAGCCCTTTTCCTGGTTTGCAGAGAGCAGCCTTCCCACTACGCGCCCTCATGGTCTTCTCTGTGTTCACCGGAGGAGAGAGCGACCCTACCCTTAGGAGCTCACTGAACCTTAATTACCTCCTTCAGGGCTCCATCTCCAAACACAGTCATTTGGGGGGCTAGGGCCTCAACAAATGAAATGTAGGGTGACACAATTCAGTCTATAACAAATGGAAATGAACATTATTTTATGTTCAGTGTTTCTGCAACCAAGCGTACAATATGTATATAGGCTGACACAGTCAGGTTTTTCCCCTTCCAGTACTCACTGACAATGCATGAGGCTTAAATCCATAGTCCAGCCACGTTATACCCATTACCAGAGGTACACAGAATATACAACTCTTCCCTGAAATCCTTAACCCTCTGCATTGAAGGCAGAGGAGGGTCGAGCTTTTGAAAATGCTCATTCTAGCTCCTCTACAGTCTTTGTGGGTAAATAAGTTGATGTATTTTCTTTGGAAGGTCAGATGTTAAAGTCTATCAAGATTAGAAATATAAGATGAGCACTGGGTGTTATATGCAAAACAACTTGACAATAAACTATTAAAAAAAAAAAAAGAAATATAGGAACCAATCTGGCCAGAAATTCTACTTCCAGGAATTTACTCTACCGACAGTCTCACAAGTGCATAAAACATGAGGCTCAAGGTGACTCGCTGTTGCCTTGTTTACTATTTTATTTTTTAAATTGATACACAATAAAATTGACTTTTTATTGAGTTCTGTAAGTTTTGATGTGTCTACAGAATCATGTAAGCACCATCACAGTAAGGCTACTTATACAGAAAGTAATATAAAATAAAGAATAACTGGGGCTCCTGGGTGGCTCAGTTGGTTAAGAGTCTGACTCTTGGTCTCGGCTCAGATCATGACCTCACGGGTCTGTGAGTTTGAGCCCCACATCAGGCTACTCACTGTCAATGTGGAGCCTGCTTGGGATTCTCTCTGTCCCTCCCCTGATTGTGCAATCTCCTTCTCTCTCTCTCTCAGAATAAATAAATACATAAACTTATAAAAACCCTGAATTTTTAAAAAAGGAATGTCAACCAAAACACAATGGTTAATATAAATAATTTGATTAACTTTCTTATAGCCTCACCTATACGCATGTAAAACTGTCTGCAAATTCCTAGAAGAAACTATGGAAGCAGCCCATGTGTCTATAGACTGATGAATGGATAAAGAAGATATGGTGTGTGTGTATATATATACATAAGTATATAATATCATGTATTATATATAATGGAATGCATTATATATAATATATAATGTGTTATATATAATTATATTATATGTTATATATTACATATAATACATTATACATTATTATATACAATGGGATGTTATAATGGTATTATATACCATTATATTATATACCGTACATTATATGTTATATATAATGGAAAGGTATATATAATGGATGAAATCATGTCATTTACAACAACATGGAGGAACTACAGAGTATGATGCTAAGTGAGATAAGCCAGGCAGAGAAAGAAAAATACTGTATCATTTCACTCATGTGTGGATTTTAAGAAACAAAACAAATGATCAACAGGGAAACAAGAGACAGAGGCAAACCAAAAAACAAACACCTAACTACAGAGAACAGACTGATGGTTACCAGAGAGGCAGTGGATGGGGGCATGGGTGAAATAGGTGAAGGGGATCAAAAGTATGCTTACCATGATGAGCACTGAGTCATGTATACAACTGTCAAAGTAACATGTTGTACACCTGAAACTACTATAACATTGTGTATTAACTACACTGGAAAGAAAATAAAATTTGAAAACAGAATGGTTAACAAAATCATGACATAATACCAGGCAGCCATTAAAACATGAGACACATATCGGTATGATCCCATGCACCTACATGATGTATGTGCACGTGTGCTATCACAAAACTATACACAGGAAGTGAACGGATGGCTGCTTAAATCTGAGACTGAACATCTTTGCTTTAAATCACTTTCTTTTGCTCCATTTTATTGTTTGCATTTATTGTTAGAAAAGTTTAATTAAAGAAAAAATAAATCGATAAAAAATTTGAAGAGTATACAATGTTAGAAGCAGGTATGTGGGAGAAAGTATAATATGCTATGCAATATTTTTGAAAGAATTTTTTAATGTTTTATTTATTTCCGAGAGAGAGAGACTCAGTGTGAGCAGAGGAGGGTCAAAGAGAGAGAGAGAGAGAGAGAGAGAGAGAGAATCCGAAATAGGTTCCAGGCTGTGAGCCGGCTGTCAGCAGAGAGCCAGACGCGGGGCTAGAACCCACGAACCATGAGATCATGACCTGAACCGAAGTCGGACGCTTAGCCGACTGAGCCACCCAGGCGCCCCACTATGCAATATTTTAAATTAAACTTTTAATTTTGAGATCATTATAGATTCACATGCAGGTGTAGGAAGTAATACAGTTTGTGACCTTTTGGGACTTGCTTTCTCTCACTCAGAACATGCTTCTAGAATTCACCGTCATTGTTACATCCGACATCTGTTCCTTTTATTGCGGAAGAGTATTCTAGGACATGGTGTGCCGCCATTTGTTGAACCATTCACCCACCAAAGGACATCTGGGTTGTTTCCCTATTTTTGGCTCTTAAGAATAAGTGTTTTATGAACATCCATGTTCAGGATTTTCTGTGATTATGAATGTTCATTTCTCTGGGCTAAATGCCCATGAGCTCAATTGT
The DNA here is from genome assembly GCF_003009895.1 of Hyaena hyaena. Lineage (NCBI taxonomy): Eukaryota > Metazoa > Chordata > Mammalia > Carnivora > Hyaenidae > Hyaena > Hyaena hyaena. The sequence continues at coordinate 108,001 of NW_024082488.1, forward strand.
TGAGTTATATGATAGCTGCATGTTTAGTTTTATAAGAAAGCGCAAACACGTGTTCTAGAGTGGCTGCACCATTTGACATACCCACAGCCATGTGCGAGGGATCCAGTTTCTCTACATCCTCACCATCATATGGTGGTGTCATTACGCCCGGTGCATCCTTTCCAGCAGTTCTGTAGTGATATCTTGGGTTTCAATTTGCACTTTCCTGATGACTAGTAATGTTGAACATCTTATCTGCCCTCCGTGTATCCTCTTCAGTGAACTATATTTTCATATCATGTGCCCGTGTTTTAATTGGGTACTTTGCTTCCCTTAATTGAAGAGTTTTGATAATTCACTGTATATTCTAGTCTCTAGTACCTTGTTGGTTGTGTGATTTGCAAATATTTTCTACCAGATTGTAGCCTGTGCATCCTTCCTCATCATGTGGACTCTCATTGAGTAAGGCTTTTTAATTTCAATGAGGAATATTTTATCCATCCATATTTTGGTGAAAATTCTTTGTTTAGTTGTAAATACCAAAGTTCCCCCTAATGCATTTTTTCCTAAAGGTTTTATAATTTTGTGTTTTACATTTAATTCTGTGGTGCATTTTGAGTTCATTTTCCTGTAAGGTGGGAGAAGTGCAAGTCTACTCTAGGTTTTTCCTCTTCTTTTGTCCATGAATGCACAACTGCCCCAGTACCCTTTGTCAAAAAGGCTGTGTTTCCTTCATTGAATTGCTTTTGTATCTTTGTCAAAAAATCTTAGTTTATTTCTGGATCCTCTGTTCTCTTCTGTGGATCTATGTTTCTAACCCTCTGTCAAAACTGCACTGTCTTGATTACTGTAGTGATATAGTTGTCTTTGTTATTGGGTAGAGTTCTTCCCACTTAATTATTTGTCAGAATTATTTAAAGCTGTTCTAAGGCTTCTGCCTTTCCACAGGATTTTTAGAGCAAGTATGTTTCTGACCACAAATACATTCAACATGTAGATAAGTTTGGGGAGAATTGATGGTTTTACTATGTATAGTTTCCCAATTCATGAGCATAGTATGTCTCCTTATGAGAGTCTTCTTTGAGTTTCATCAGCATTTTGTAATTTTCAGCATAGGGATCCTGTACATGTTTTGTTGAGTTGATACTAAGTGTTTAATTTTCTTTGGAGCACTCGTAAATGATATTGTGTTTGTAATTTCAGTTTCTATGCATTCATCGTTAGTAAATACAAATGTGATTGATTTTTGTGTATATCCAGTGTTTCCAATTAAGTTAATCAATAAAATGCCTGGCCTAAAAGTATTCTTTCACTTTACAGATGTAGACTTCTTTTCTCCGAAACAAGAAAACCTAAATCCTCACCACGTGGGCTTGAACTTGAGCTTCCTTCACTGATAAGGCAACTGGCCCAGGAAAAGCGGTGTGGGATGGTGAGAGGGAGTGAACTCTGGAGATCAAGGGAATGGCAGTGAACTCTAACTGGCTACCTGCAAGCCCTGGACCTGGAACACCCTCAGCTCTCCAAGACCTGTTACTATAATAATGATAAAACAACAACAGTGATAAGAGCTATATCAATGAAGGACTTAATATAAGATAGGCTGTGTGAGAGCATTACACATGTCTCGCTAACTTCTCATATCCCCTCATGAAGTAGGAATTATAGGCCTGCAGTACATTCTCTGCAGTTCAAGTATTCTACAGGCTTGGAAAGAGAATTATTGGTATATGTGCTTGCTTCTCATTCTTTGGGCATGAACACCTGACCTGAAGTGATGTGTGACCATTTATCATTTACCTTCATTTTGCCTACTGAGAATAGTCGTATGCTTTTCCTGTGGAAATATTTATGTTTTTGGTTATAGGTGCTTTTATTATAGGCACACCAACCTACCTCTTCTGTTAAACAGGCTATTCCACATATATCATATTAGCTTTCAAACACCCAAAAATGTTTTGAAACCTGTACCATTTCTGGTCCGAAGATGACCAGATAAGGGATAGGTAATATAAGTATCCTCATTTTATGATTCAGGAAACCAGAACACAGAAGTGTGAAGTCCCCTGTCTGATCACACACATCTTTTCGGTGGTAAAGGAGGTAGGCTGATTGACATGTGGGCTCTAAGTCTTCATCACCTTGCTCTATGTATCCGTGGGTTACGTGAACTTCAGGAAAAGGCCTGAGAGGGAGTCCATGGGGGTGACCTTGAAGAAACATTTAACTCTACCTAGAACTCTTCAGGGTCTGCTTTTGTTGACTGAGAGGTGTAGAATGCAGGCGAAGACAGCCACTTGTCCCCGTCAGCAGGGAGCTGGGGAGCTATGGGGCTGGGCGCTTTCACACATTTCCAGAGACCATTTGTGGCAGGTGATGTGTTGCCCCTTCATTGTCCGCAGCCTGAGATTGTCCCCAAAGGTGTAGCTGAGTGATCCCTCTGACACTGCATTCTTCAGTTTGATTACGTTAACTCACTGACACTTTTATTCCACCCCCAGCAGACTACGATTATATTATCAGTTATCATCTCCCTTCCAATTCTTCATTCTTTGTGGCAACTGAACATGGTATGTTCACCCACAGCCCCCAACCATGACAGAAGTAATACAAAGCCTTATCATTTAAGCTGGATTTAATTGCTTTCAAATGGGTCTGATTATGAAAACACTCTCATGACCCTGAAGTCTTCCAAATTCATCCTTTGAAAGGCATAATGCATATCTTTGCCAATTCCATTTCCTTATGGATTAAGTGGATTGCTCACCATTTTATCAACATTCATCTCAGTTTCCTTTAACTACAGGTATTTAAAACAAATCAGAATCAATAAGGTATGTTCATATAAACACTGTATGAAGTTCTTCTTATTTCATATTGCTGCTTCCTTGTCTTTTATCCAATCTACATTACATTTCCTCCAACTCGTTAGCCTTCAGGAGAAAAATTCACTTCTGGGGCACTAGGGAACCCGTTATGATTATATATGAAATAATATATATATGTGTGACTGCTTTTGCATTCTATTGAGTGGCTTTAAATGAACAGAAAATGAAAAAAAAATTATTTACTATTCACCATAATGCCCAGCACATGTTTGCCTTCAATATATATATGTTTAATTTAATAAATTATTTACCTATGGGTCACCTGGGTGGCTTAGTCCGTTAAAGGCCTGACTCTTGGTTTCGGCTCAGGTCGTGATCTCACAGTTGGTGGGTTCAGACCCCATGTCTGCATCATCTGTGCTGATATGGTGCAGAGCCCCCTTGGGATTCTCTCTCTCTCCCCTCTCTCTGTCCCTCCCCTGCTCTCGCTCTCTTTCTCTCTCTCTCAAAATAAATAAACTTAAGTAAGGAAACCAATAAATAAATCATTAACTTATAAATGTCTGTGGGGTTCAAGTTGTAAAAAGGAAAAAAACAAACAAACAAACAAACAAAAACCCAGCTTAGTAAAGAAACTCTTTTCTGGGTATATTCTTTGATCAAAAAAGATGAGGGACAGGGTCAAGGGGAAGAGAATTGAGCAAGAGAGAACCTTATTTCCCCACCTAGAAACTGACCTCTTGGGAATTCTATCAGCCAGACAGTAAATCTTTCCCCAGGCATCCCACCTCACCCCACTTCCTTGGAGAAGGATTGTATGTCTGCTCATGTTGACATGACTTGTAGTGCCCACCCTCACCATGGAAGGAGTATTTGTCCCTGACCCCTTGTCATTGGGCTTGGCCTTCTGACCTGCTTCGGACATTGAATGTGAATGGATGGGGCTTTTGTGAATCTGACCTGAAGGGAGCATGATTCCCACCTGAAGGGAGCATGATTCCCATTAGATATTTATTGTTTGCTTCCTCCAGCAGAATGGTAGTCTTCAAAGAGGGATGGCTCATTCAGCCTGGGACCCCAAATGAGAAAATAAGAAAGAGCAATCGCAGCCACCTGCAGCTGCTGACATATAATCTGAGTGAGAAATGCAGGCTCCTTGCTCTACACCACTGAGATTATGGCCTGCTTATTGCCATGGCAAAGATGACTAATATGCATATGAAGTTTAAACTGTTTAATTCATCAACGGTCACAGATGATCTGTTTCCAAAGTGAAATGTGTTATCTAAGGAAGACTTTCTTATATGAAATAGTTATTAAAATTTAGTCCTTATTTATCCCTGATATTTCTTTCTTTTTTTTTTTTTTTTTGAGAGAGAGAGAGAGAACACAGGCAGGGTAGAGTGGTAGACAGAAAGAGAGAGAGAAAAAGAGAGAGAGAGAGAGAAACTTAATAGGCTTCATGCTCAGAGAAGAGCCCAACACAGACCTGGATTCCATAACCCTGGGATCATGACCTGAGCCCAAATCAAGGGTCTGACACTCAACCAACCCAGCCACCCAAGCACCCTTATCCCTGATATTTCTGTATCACAATTATTTTCTATATTATTTTTCTGTAAGCTGTTCATTCCATCAATTCATAAGGTATGCAATTAAGCGATGACTAACCTTTCAGGTACCTTTAATAATATTTGATTTTTTTTCTTATAAGAGAGTATACATTTACCATAGGGAAATTATAGACTTATTACAGAAAAAGTATCAATTGGCATATTACTTCAGAAAGATCTGATGCCATACAAACATTCAATCCTCCCTCCCACCAAAATAGTTTTTATGGCATTTGCTCAAGTTATATTTCCTCTTTGAAAATTACCACATGTAAGTCCTGAACAGTTTTTGTTAAATAGATTTCTATGTACTTCTTCAAAACAATGTGTTAAGAGAATTTGGTTTCTCTCATAAAGATTTTTATTTACTTAAAGCTTTAGTATACTAAACAACTAGGTATTTCCTTTTTTTCTTTTTTTCTTTTTTTTTTTTTTAAGTAGACTTCATGCCCAGGGTGGAGCCCAGTGAGGGGTTTGACATGAGCTGAGATCAAGAGTCAGATACTTAACTGACTTAGCCACCCAGGTGCCCCCCTTTTTTTTTTTTTTTTTTTTTTTTACAAAACCACTGCCTTGAATATTTTTATTGGTTTTCATAGTTTTCAGATGGCTCTTGAGTTTTCTCATCTCATTGCCTATGAATAAGAATAATAACTTTGTATCATGCTTTCAAATAAGTCTAACCCTGTATCAATTACATGTGTGGCATAAAACCCCCAAGAGTATATTAACCAAAAGTGATAATTCTGTTCTCTTGGTCTATTTTTTCTTATTTTTCATAAGAATGTTAAGATAAGAATATTTTATCAAATTATGAAAATATCTTTTTCCTCTTAAATAATTGTTTGTTTCACTAGGAGGACTTGTTGGGTTCTCCCAAATGCTTTCTCAACATCAGTTAAGATAATCACACTTGTGTTTTGTGTAAGGAACACAAAAAAATTTGTATCAAGTAATCCAACAACCTGACATGCTGAAGTATTTGAAACATTAATTTAAAACTCCTTAGAATTAGCTGATTGGAGCCAAACCACATCTTAGGTCTGGACTGTGGTTTCCTTCTAGTGAATTAAAACTTCCTCTCACTACCCAGCCAGAGCAGGTGTCTTCTTAACCTTGCCCTCTGTTTCCATTTTTCCATTCCCAGATATGCTCTAAGCCACCATGATGGCCTCTATTCTGAGCTGTTTTTTGGTTTATTTAACCTGCTGCCTCACGGGAAAAATTATATTCCCCTGAAGTTTGAATACTACCTTCTTACCCTAAAATCTAGAATCAAGGTTTCCTCCACTCAAGGCAAAAGTTTTCCCCCAACGAATCTGGCATCTTCACTTTTTACCTTCTGCCATCACCTTGTCCCATAAGCCTTTATCTTTTTATTTACTCGGGAAGTATTCTAGTTTTGAAATACAAAATTTTTTCTAAGTTTTTTAATGCTTATTTATTTTTGAGAGAGAAAGAGAGAGAGAGAGAGACAGAGCGTGAGCAGGGGAGAGGCAGGAGAGAGGGAGACAGAATCAGAAGCAGCTCCAGGCTCTGAGCTGTCAGCACAGAGCCTGTGACACAGGGCTTGAAATCCACAGCTGTGAGATCATGACCTGAGCTGAAGTTCATCCGACTGAGCCATCCAGGGTCCCCACAACTTTTTTTTTTTCCTACAGGGAGAAAATGGCCTCTTTAAAATTAGAACTTTAGAATCCTAGAGCTAATGCAATGATGTAGAAGGAAACAGAAATAAATGAAGTCCCTGCTTTCATGGTGCTTCTTTTCTAGAAGGAGAAAACAAAAAGGAAAGCATGTGTCAGATGGTGATAAGTACCAAAATGAAAAATAAAGCAGAGGAAGGGGCCAGAGGGATGAGGTATTGGTGTTAGCAAAGATCTCTACGAAGTGAAGATGAACCAGGTGGAAGTCTAGCAGAAAAGCATTAAGGACAGTGGGAGCAGCTAATGCAAATATGCTGAGACAGGGCATGCTTAGTACCTGTGAGGAACAGCAAGGGGCAAGATGGCTGCCGCAGAAATAACAACTGGGAGAGGCTTGGGGCTGTGACCTGAAAGATAGCAGGGGTCCAGGTGAGACAGTGAAGGTTTTGGTTATTAGTCTGAGTGAGGTGGGTGGCCATTGGGGTGCCATGTTGGGACTGGACTGAGATGTAGGGAGATATAGGATGCCCAGTTAGGGGACTATTGTGAGAGTCCAGGCAAAACACAAGGAGCTTTGGGTCAGAGTGGTCATAGTAATATGGAGATATGGAGAAAAATGGTTGATTTCTGTGTATATTTTGAAGTTAGAGCTGAGAAAATTTGCTGACGGATTACATGTGGAGAACGTAGGGAAAAAAGGAATCTATCACTCAGAGTGTTTTCCATGAACAAGTGGAAGAGGAAGGTTTGTTTTTCCTGAGATGGGGCATCATAGGGGGAGCAGACTGAGGTGGGCAAGAGTTTATCTTAAGCAGAAATCAAGAGGCAGAAGCTTAACTGACTGAGCCCCCCAGGCACCCCAGAAAAAAGCACATTTTTAAAAGTTAACGTGGAGTGTCCTTAAAAGTATATTCATAGGCAAGTCGGGAAACTAGGTTGTAGTTCCAGATTTGGATAAAACGGGTGTCATTTTGTGCACAGCACTCCCCTTGCAGGCTCGTAGTTTGGATGGTTCTTCATGAAAGAATAAAGAAGTCGGAGTAGACAATATCTCAAAGTTCCTAGCCAGTAGCCTCTTGACTGGTCTCTGATGATAAATGCTCACTAGCCACTGAATAAACGAATACAGCAGTCAGCAAACAAGTGTTCTTTCCTATGCCACAATTTTATCATTGCTCCCCCCGCCCCCATCCCTTTCCCCTTAAGGAACATGGCAGAGTGGAGTTGAAATGGCAGCTATGCTTTGCAATTCGCTCCCCTTTCTTCCTTCTGGCTTGCCTGGAGAGATGCTTAATTATTTATACTCCCTTTAGAAAGTGCCACTGGACTCCGCAGCTTTGGATGCCATTTCTACTGTTATTAGTCTCAGAGCTGTTTCTTATTTCCTCCAGCACAAGGAAGGTGGCAAAAATAAGGAACAGCACTTTCCTTTCGCAAGACCTTGAAGTGCTCAGTTCAGCAGCACTCAGACTTCCAGAGCCTTTAATGAGAATGATGGAAGACCTAATTTCTGTTCCTGAGCAAGCCCAGCACACCAATGTGGGGGTTCTTGTCGTTGTTGGCCTTTTCTCAAAGCAGACCACACTGTGGCATTCTCTCTCTTTGCTGCCAAAATCTCCAATTGCTAGATAGCTTCTAGATGGAGCAAAAGTCTTCTTTTTTTTGTAATTTCTTCCATCTATTTTTCCTTTTCCTTGATTTTTCAGTTTTTCCTTTTTTAAAAAAATTTTAATGTTTATTTATTTTTGATACATAGAGGGCAAGTGGAGGAGGGAGGGAGAGGGGGAGGGGAGTCACAAAATCCAAAGCAGGCTCCAGGCTCTGAGCTGTCAACATGGAGCAGGAGGCTGGGCTCAAACCCACAGACCGTGAGATCGTGACTTGAGTAGAAGTTGGATGGCTTAACAGAGCCACCCAGGCGCCCCTTTTCTTTTCTTTTTAAAGTCAGAATACTAATTTAATTATGGTCCATTCTAAGGCCCCCAAAGGGATGAATAAGTGTTTATTGCATGGCTCAGTGCTACGCAGTGTTTAGAAAGGTTAGAAGTACATACCCTCATCAGGAAGACAAATGCACTACAGTTTACAAGGAAATGTCAACCTATCTGGTGTCCAGGTACCGTGATTATGATTTGGTAATAATTTAACTTACCCAACATACATTGAGAACCTGCTATGTGCACAAGTCTACTTTGATACTGGTCATGAACGGTTGGCACTCTCTGAGTTCATGGTGTAGTGGGAGGGGGTTACAGATAAAGAACTCCCACAGGGGCACCCAGGTGGCTCAGTCGGTTAAGTGTTCAACTTCGGCTCAGGTCATGATCTTGTGGCTCGTGGGTTTGAACCCCACATTGAGCTCTGTGCTGACAGCTTGGAGCCTGGAGCCTGCTTGGGATTCTGTGTCTCCCTCTCTCTCTATCACTTACCCATTCACACTCTGTCTCTCTCTCTGTCAGGGATGAATGAACACACACAAAAAGTTAAGAACTCCTACACATCAATAACAAAAAGATACGCAACCAAATTAAAAAGTGGTCAATGGACTTAAACAGACATTTCCCTAAAGAAAATATGCAAATAGCGAATAAATCCATAAAAAAGATGCTCAACATAATTGGTCATTAAGAAAATGGAAATCTACGCAAATCAAAATTCACATTCATGGGATGGCTATTATAAAAAAAAAAACAACTGAGGGGGCACCTGCATTGTTCAGTTAGTTAAGCATCTGACTTTTGATTTTGGCTCAGGTTATGATCTCAGGGTTGTGAGATCAAGGCCTATGTTAGGCTTTGCGCTGAGTATGGAGCCTGCTTAAGGTTCCACCTTTCTCTGACTGCTCCCTACTCTCTCTCTCTCACTCTCTCTCTCTCTGTCTTTTTCTCTCTCTCTCAAATTTTTTAAAAAGCTGAAAATAAAAAATGTTGTCAAGGATGTAGAGAAACTAGAACCTTTGTGAATTGCTAGAAGAATGTCAAATGATGTAGTCCCTATGGAAAACAGTTTGGTAGTTCCTCAAAATGTTAAATGTGGAATTACTATTTGACTCAGCAATTCCACTTTTAGGTAGCTTCCCAAAGAACTGAACACAAGCCCTCACCCAGATACTAGTGCACCAGTGTTCCCAGCACTATTATTCACAACATCCAAGAGGTGGAAACAACCCAGGGGCGCCTGGGTGGCTTAGTCGGTTAAGCGTCCGACTTTCGCTTAGGTCATGATCTCGAGGTTCGTGGGTTCGAGCCCCGAGTCAGGCTCTGTGCTGACTGCCAGCTCAGAGCCTGGAGCCTGTTTCAGTCTGTGACTCCCTCTCTCTCTGACCCTCCCCTGCTCACACTGTCTCTTTCTCTCTCTCTCCTAGAAATAAATAAAACATTAAAAAAAAAAAAAGAGGTGGAAACAACCCAAATGTCCATCAACACATGAGTGGATAAACCCAATGTGGTAGATACGCACCAGCAAATACTCTTCAGCCAATAAGAGGAATGAAGTGCCAATACGTGCTACAACATCGATGAATCCTGAAAATATTATACTAAGTGAAATAAGCCAGACACAAAAAGCCAAATATTGTATGATTACACTTGCATGAGGTAGCTAGAGTAGGGAAATTCATAGAAACGGAAAGTAGAAAAGAGATTATCAAAGCTATGGGGAGGAGATAATCAGGAGTTGCTGCTTCGTAGGCATAGAGTTTCTGTTTGGGATGATGAAAATTCTGGAAATAATTGTGAACATTGCAAATATACTTAATGCAATTTTATAGTTAAAACGGTAAAGATGTTACTTTCCACCTATTTTCCCACAGTAAGAAAAAACAGAATGGAGCAAACAGAAGCCATGTAAATAGAGGATGATAGCCAGATACTTCCTGGTTCAGCTGCTTGTTTCTTCTGTTTGGACGAACTTGCTAATTCACCCGTGGTCATTAGCTGGGCCGTTCTGCTGCTAGATGTTAGTTGGCTGTCAGCTGGGCAACTGGAGAACTGGGTCCCTGTTTCTCGTGATTTCCCGTGCAACCCTCACCAGAAGGTGAGCTCGGACTTGTCCGGTTTCCAAGGAGGGAAGCAGAAGTTGACAAGGCCTCCCGATATGTAGGCTCAGAGCCTGGATAGCCACTTCTACAACATTCCATTAGTCAAAGTATGTCATAGAGACCTATGTGGAAACAGACTTCACTTTTTTGTAGCAGAAGTTTCTTTTTTTTAAGTTTATTTATTTTGAGAGAGAGAGTGAGCACATGTCCTAGAGTAAGAGAGAGGGAGAGAGAATCCCAAGCAGGCTCTGCACCATGAACACAGAGCCCGATGATGGCCTTGAACTCTTGAACCGTGAGATCATGACCTGAGTCAAAATCAAAGGTCAGACGCTCAACTGAGGACCCACGCACCCCTACAGCAGAGGTTTCTAAGTTGCATTACAAAAATACAGAGAAGCCTAGGGGTTCGTGGTGAGTTTTTCAACCTATCAGTCTATCAATGCCTGCCATAAGGGAATGAGTAAATGAAAGATCCAAATGTTGAAAAAATAGCTACTGCAATTTTATTTTTATTTATTTTCATGTTTATTTCTTTTTGAGAGAGAGAGAATATGAATGGGGAAGGGGCAGAGACTGAGAGGGAGACACAGAATCCAAAGCAATCTCTCGCCTCTGAGCTGTTAGCACAGAGTCTCAAGCGGGGCTCGAACTCACAAACTGCAATATCTTAACTTGAGCTGAAGACAGATGCATAACCGACTGAGCCACTCAGGTGCCCCAATAACTATTACAATTTTAAAGAATATTTAGTGAAACAGGGGAAAATGTCATATGTAAAATTACATAATATATAAAATATTAACCTATATACAAACATAAGTGTATGATGTATGGTTATTGTGTGAATGCATATATTTATTATCAGTATATTCTAAATGCTGTATTCATATATTCCTGTGAAAATTTCAAAATAATTAACACTCAAACTATAACTTTTAAGTGTACTTGAATTATTTATTTATTTAAATATTTATTTATTTTTGAGAGAGACAGAGAGACAGAGCACGAGTGGGGGAGGAACAGAGAGAGAGAGACACACACAGAATCTGAAGCAGGCTCCAGGCTCCGAGTTGTCAGCACAGAACAAGACCTGGGGCTTGAACTCACAAACCGTGAGATAATGAACTGAGCCAAAGTTCGATGCTTAATCAACTAAGGCACCCAGGTGCCCCTGGACTTCTTTTTAATTCTTGTATTCTTGAACTCACTTAAACCTCAGGAGCTAGTTTAGAAAGATCAAAAATTGTAATACTGCCTTTTTTTGATCTCTCATATGATTGATCATAAAAGAATTAGTAATCCAGGATTAATTTAGATCCTACTATACTGGCTCTGTTGAAAAAACAATCACAGATATTTTTAGCATTCTACAATCCACCTTTGTCCCAACCTTTATCTTTTAATCTTGATATTCTCAGCTAGAAGCAAGAAGCTTAAATAACTAGGACAACAAATCAGAACCAATATACTTTCTTGAATTTGACCAGTAAGGAGAAGAGATAAAGATTACATTCGACCTTAAAAGCTCATTTGTTAAGGTTCACTCTTGGTGAGAGTTCACTTCCCAAATCACTTTACTTTATTCCTTTCATAAATGTTCCCTGAGTGGCTCACACCATCGCTGTATTTGAAGAGTAAGAATGCAGTGGAGGGATAAGCACATGAACAGTTGTATCAGTTGCATTTTTGTTGTGGTATCTGCTTATTTGCTGTGAAAGGAGACAGCAGACAGGGCCAGGTGAAGCCCTGTGACTCAGACATAATTTCAGTTTTGTGGGAGAAGGAGATGCTGACGGAAGTTTTTGAAAGTTGACCTTTCAGAATTAGAATGTACATTTATTCTTTCACCAAATATTTATAGTCTCCCTGCTTTGTGCTAGTGAAATCTGCCCACACTGTACTAGGTGCTCTGAGCCGAGCAGTGAACAAACCAAAGATCCTTCCTTCTTTCTAGACATATCCTAAGAGAGGAAGCAGCAAGAAAACCAATGAATAAAGAACACATCAGTAGTAATAAGTGCTATGAAGACAAACGAGTGAGGCAAAGACCTAAGAGAAGATGTGGAGGTGTCAGGAGCGAGAGGCAGTGTCTGGCATGGTTCTCGGGGGGGCCTCGCTCCTACGGTCAGTGCTTTGAAGGTGGTGGTCTTCCCTCCAGGGATTATCAGCCCCACCATGTATCTGGAGCTCAAGTGGTCATCTGAGTTTTCTCTTGGAGTCAAAGTTGATTAGACCAACTTGTCTCGCACATGCTTTCCGACTCACCATAAGTTCAGGTTTCCATGTTAATGTCTACAAGGAGCAGGTAGTAACCCAGACACGTGTGTTGGGCAAGTTTAAGATCATAGAGGTGTTGTGGGGCCTGAGTATATACTGAATACTCTCCATTTTAAATAAATACATTTAAGTACAGTTATTCATAAATCACTCTCTGGAAGGGACTGAAGTGTTTGATCCCTTCTATAAGAAGTCTTTGATTCTAAGTTACTTAATTGAGGTATGCATTAAATAGCCAAGAATTAATGGAATCTTCAGAGCAGCAGACACAAATTACATCTGCCAGCACCGGCTGAATCATCCTTTTGTTATGCAGATGAGAATTTGACAGATTAATAGTTTGTGGATACAGAGAATTAGTCTCCCTTCTGATACCTCTGCCGTGAACATCAGCTCTCTCTGGCCCCTCCCGATTTTCCTTTGGGGAAACAATCCTTTCCCACGTGGCAGTCTGGCTGAGGTCAACTACCAAGGTGTACTTTGCTTTCCAAACCTTAACCCCCCACCTTGCAACCCCTGCGTCCAGTCAAGGAGTGGACATAGGACCCAAGGCTACGCTGATAATGGCATTCTTTTTCTGGAGGTAATTTGCCCCCCCTTTTTAAATATTGTGATGAAATATACATAGCATAATATTTATCACTGTAACCATTTGTGAGTGGATGCTTTACCGGTGTTCAGTACACTAACAGTGCTGTGTACCACATCACCATCCTTAGCCAAAACTTTTCTTCTCCTCATCCCAAATGGAAACTCTGTACCCATTAAGCAGCCACTGCACATTCCTCATCCCACCCAGCCCCTAATAACCTCTACTCTACTTTCTGGCTCTACAAATTTATCTATTTTAGGGAACTCATACAAATGGGGTCACACACATTTGGACTTTTTTTTAAATATCTGGCTTATTCTACTTAGAATAGTGTTTTCAAAGTTTATCCATCTCGTAGCCTATATCAAAACTTCATTCCTTTCTATGGGTGAATAATATTCCGTGGTATGCATAAACCATAATTCATTTAGATAAGTGACTTGCTCTGTTGATGCTCATTTGGGTTTTTTCACCTTTGGCTTTTGTGAATAACGATGCTATGAACTTTAGTGTGCAGATATCTGTTTGAGTCATACATACATATATATATATATACACACACACATATATGTATATACACATATATATATATACAGATCCTTAAGATATATACATCTTTCATGTATTATGTATATAATTTACACACAGTATATATAATTTATATATTTAATATATACTATAATTCTTTTTTGAAATATATATCTCAATTCTTTGGGGGGAGAATATATATATATATAGCTGGGTCCTATGGTAGGTCTTTTTTGGTTTAAGGAACCAAATCATTTTCCATGGTGATTGCATCATTTCACATTTCTGCCAGTTCCTGCCAGTAACACAGCAGTATTTCAATTTCTCACATCCTTGACTCGTTTTGATTTGTTTTGTTTCATATTAGCCATCCAAGTCATTGTGAAGTTAACTGGTACCTCATTGGTGTTTTGATTTTCATTTCCCTAATCACTAACGATAATAAGTATCTTTTCATGTCCATACTGGCCATTTGGATATCTTCTCTAGAAAAATGTCTGTTCAAGTTGTTTGCCCATTTTTGAGTTGAAAAGTTTGGGAGTTTTATTGTTGTTCAGTTGTAGGAGTTCTTTATATATTGTGGATATTAATCTCGTGTCAGATATAGAATTTACAGATCTCTTTTTTCTTGATAGTGTTCTTTGATGCATAAAGTTCTTAATTTTGATGAATTCCAATTTATCTGTTTGTTCTTTTGTTGCCTGTGCTTTCAATGTCATATTTGTGAAATCATTGCTAAATCTAATGTCATGAAAATATTTTCCAATGTTTTCTTCTAAGAGTTTTGTAGTTTTAACTACTCAGTTTAGTTCCTTGATCCATTTTGAGTTTAATTTTGTATTTGGTGTTAGGTAAAGGTGCAACTTCCTTCTTTTGCACGTGAATATCCAGTTTTTCAAGCAATATTGTAGTCTTGGCATACTTTTAAAACAGATTAACCATAAATGTTAGAGAGTTTATTTCTAGGCCCTCTTTTCAATTCCATTGGTCTGTATGTCTGTCCTTAGGCTAGTTCCATACTGTTGTAATTACTACAATTTTATAGTGAGTTTCAAAGTTGTCAAGTGTGAGTCCTCCAACTTCATTCTTCTTCTTCAAGAGTGCTTTGGATATTCAGAGCCCCTTGCAATTCCACATGAATTTGAGAATTGGCTTTTCCATATCAGAAAAAAAAGCTGCTAGAATTTTGGTAGGAATTGTGTTAAATTTGTAGATTGCTTTGGATGGTATTGACATCTTAACAATGTTAAGTCCTCCTGTCCATGAACACAGGGTATCTTCCTTTTTACTTAGGTCCTCCCTAATTTCTTTCAGCAACTTCTTATAGTTCTCCACGTATAGGACTTTCACCTCTTTGGTTATACTTATTCTTAATATTTGATTCTTTTAGATGCTATTATAAATTAAACTGCCCACTTTGTTTCCTTTTGGGGTTGTTCATTAGTAGTATATAGAAACACAGCTGACTTTTGTGTGTTGGACTTGTACCCTGCAACTTTGCCAGATTCATTTATTAGTTCTAGTAACTTTCTTATGGATTTGGGGGGATTTACTATACATGAGATCATGTCATACATTAACAGCTAATTTTACCTCTCTGTTTCCAATTAGAGTGACTTTTCTTATGAAGTTTTGAATCTTAATCTGGGAATCTGAAACTAACTGAAACTGGGTTATTTTAGAAACAAGGCTTTCAAGAGATAAAGAACCTGCTATGCAGGTTCACAAGAGTGACTGCAAGTCACGTGCTTCTGAGGGCTGCATTTTGTACTATTTTCTCTTTGGTTCTGTGAGAATTTTTTTACATGTTTTATTTATTTCTTAGAGAGAGAGAGACAGACAGCATGAGCAGGGGAGGGTCAGAGAGAGAGGGAGATATAGAAAATGAAGCAGCCTCCAGGCTCTGAGCTAGCTGTCAGCACAGAGCCTGACTCGGGGCTCAAACCCACGAACTGTGAGATCATGACCTGAGCTGAAGTCAGATTCTTAACCGACTGAGCCATCCAGGCGCCCAGGTTATGTGAGAATTTTTTTAACAGAATTTGTTTCTGTTGCTCCCAACTCAGGAACGCTAGTTGATTGTACCCCACCCTCACTTTCTTCAAACAAACAGAATTCTTTTAAGAAAAAAAAATGTAAACGAAGAAGCGATATGGTCTGAAATGGTATATAATTATCATCAAGTCCAAATATGTTTACGAAGACTTCCCAGATTTTAGGCTTTATCAGAATTTCCTGTTAAATTATTTGAAATGCACATTCCTGAACTGTATCATCAGAGATTTTAATGATTACTTTTTAAGCAATACCTCAGGTGATCCTCTGGTATATGAGCTCTGGACTGAATGTTTTGCAGGACTGATTTCTATAATATATTTGCCAAATAATGATCTAGTTTATGATTGGACACCTCTAGGCATGCTTCACTCTCTAATCTACATGGTGAATCCATTTCATTTGGGAAATCTCTTCCAAAATAATGTTTTTTTTCATATTTTGACTACCAATATATCCTGTATAAAACTGAATCATTGAGTCATCGAATTTTACGGTTATGGAATTATACAGGATTTTTCATTCCCCTTCACTTAAAAGAAACAATTTTAAAGAATCAAATGAGCCTAATGAGATGCATATCTTCATAAAAATGCTTTCCACTGAAAAATGCATTTCCTTTGCTCTCCATGCTTTAATTTCACACAAGCATTTGTATGTGTATCTCCAGGGATCTCATATCCATGGTTAGAGAAACAAGGTGACTTGGGGGTTGCTGGGCAGAACCCCAAATCCCAAAATAGCAATCCTCCTTTGCCATCAGAGATTTATTTTCTTTTGGCCTTAACAAGGACTCTATCTCAAAAAGTGAAGTAATGCACACTCTTCATGAGGTGCTAAGCTTTTCCAGCTAATGACTTGGATGCCTGTGATGCTGGGAGAAGGGTGCTGGGGGGAAAATGGAAGTGCAGCAACTGTGACGACAGAATCAGATTGTTTGACATTTCTTAATTTCCCCTTCTTCCTGATGTTCTTCCCCCATCTGTTTCTCCATAGTGACTGGTATTTAAACTCTGAAAAGCAAAGAAACATGTATTGATGGAGTAAGACCTTTCATTTAAATAAAAGGATCAGGGGGAGAGGGAGGGAGGCAAACCATGATAGACTCTTGAATGCTGAGAACAAACTGAGGACTGATGGGGGTGAGGGGGCGATGGGGGGTGATGGGCATGGAGGAGGGCACTTGTGGGGATGAGCACTGGGTGTTATATGAAAACCAACTTGACAATAAACTATTAAAAAAAAAAAAGGATCAACGTCTGATAATTTACTTGTGCGATCCCCAAGGTTTTTAGCGCCGAGGCGATCAAAGCCTTCAACTCACCAGATGAAATTATTTCACTGCAATAGAATTGTTGGTATCTGCTAGCGCTTGAAATGGGGCTTCTTGGTGAGGATGGTGGGGGTCAATCAAGGGTTTTCTGTGTGCAGCCTGAAGTCCCTTGGGTTCACTAATGTGGCTGTGCTAAATAATAATCTTACAAGAGAGAATGGTTTTGTGGAACGCAAGTTGACTGGGAATCTGGCACATTGAGCTTCCAATCCCGACTGCACTTTTTTCTATTCTAGGGAAGAGACTTGCCTGATTCCATTGATTCTCACTTTCTTTATTTGCTAACAGCAAACTCTGGGAATCATTGAAGAAGTTGATTTAATTCAATTTCATTTGATTAACCAGGTATTTATGGAGAACTGTAAACTGGCGGAGTAGTGGAGACAGAACGGGGTTTGAGAGATTCTCTCCCTTCGTTCAGCTCAAAGTTCAGCAGGAGCTACAAATGAAAGGGCAGTAAAAGCAGTTCTCAGGGGTCATCATCATGAACTGTATGCATTATACATTAGGATAAGAATTTTTTAGCATGTGCTACAGTTTAATAAGAAATCGTGTTAGTAAAAAAAAAAAACAACCCATCATGTTAGTTTCCCTTCTTTCTTTTTACTCCGTTAAGCATAAGAATGGCATAGCAAGGGGCGCCCGGGTGGCTTAGTCGGTTAAGTGTCCGACTTTCGCTTAGGTCATGATCTCACGGTTCGTGGGTTCGAGCCCCGCGTCGGGCTCTGTGCTGACAGCTCAGAGCCTGGAGCCTGTTTCAGAGTCTGTGACTCCTTCTCTCTCTGACCTTCTCCTGCTCACGCTGTCTCTCTCTCTCTCTCCTAGAAATAAATAAAACATTAAAAAAAAAAAAAGAATGGCATAGCAATTTAAAATTTCTCCTTGAGTCCTGACATATTTGTTCTCAGAAGGAACTGTCACCAAAAACATCAAGGGAGTGTGTGTGTGTGTTTTCTTTAGTCACCATTTTCCTTATCTGCTAAACTCCACAGTTGAATTGACAGATTCTACCTCTGGAACTTTTTAAAGTTTATTTATTTATTTACAGAGAGGTGGTGGGGCGGGGTGAGGGTGGGGAGCATGCACATGTGTGTGAGCAGGGGGAAAGAGTAGGGAGAGGAAGAGTTAGAACCTCACGAACTATAAGATCATGACCTGATCAGAAATCAAAGATTCTGAGGCTTAACTGACTGAGCCACCAAGGCACCCCTCTTCCTCTGGAATTCTTTTTTTTTTTTTTTAATTTTTTAATGTTTTTTTAAATTTATTTATTTCTAGGAGAGAGAGAGAGAGACAGCGTGAGCAGGGGAGGGTCAGAGAGAGAGGGAGTCACAGACTCTGAAACAGGTTCCAGGCTCTGAGCTGGCAGTCAGCACAGAGCCCGACGCGGGGCTCGAACCCACGAACCACGAGATCATGACCTAAGCGAAAGTCGGATGCTTAACTGACTAAGCCACCCAGGCGCCCCTGGAATTCTTTTTAATTTTTTTAACATTTTATTTATTTTTGAGAGATAGAGACAGAGCATGAGCACGGGACGGGCAGAGAGAGAGAGGAAGACATAGAATTGGAAGCAGTCTCCAAGCTCACTGAGCTGTCAGCACAGAGTCTGACACAGGGCTGGTGAGCTACAAAATCATGATCTGAGCTGAAGTCAGATGCTTAACCAACACAGCCACCCAGGTGCCCCGTGGAGATTTTATTTAAGATAGATAAATTAGCTTCTTGACTAGAAAACAAAATAAACCCCCAAAATAGATCAATAAACATGCATTAGATAGAAGGTATGAACTGAAATTGATCAGAGCTTCCCACCTGATCTTATTAAAATAATCTCAGCTCAGCTTGAGAAGGGGAATAACTTACCAAGATCTATGAATAGTAAGATGGTTGGATATGAGTGGAGCTCTGACCTCTCGATTCCCAGTCCAGTGCCAAAACTATCAGTCAAAACTGTGTGGTCGGAAACACCATCTATCCCCAGAGTGAAACCCCTTGAAAGAGAAGCATGACTTTATCTGCAAATGTGAAAGAGATGAATAGCTTATCTTTAGCCTAATTGCCAGATGAGGCCGACTGACTCTTTCCAACAGACCGTTTGTCTGATAAGACTGTCCCCCATCCAGAGAGAGCACAGGTGGAGGCATTGTGCAAGCAGGGGTCCATGGAGATCCTGGAAAGCAGCAGCTTTACTAAAGGAAAAACTCCAGGCTCTTGTTCTAGTGCCTACTTAGATAAAATGCAAGCTAAGAGCTGATCGATCCTGAAGGGACAGCGTTTTAGCATTTCCTGTCCATTTACCTGAGACCTCCGGCTGCTCGCTTTTCCAAACCAATGAACTCCCTTACTAGTTCCATGCCTATTTGTGGTTCATGTCAGGAAAGAAGAAGTCCCAGAGTCCCCCAGCTGCCAAAGCAGATAAGTCCTGCCAGAGGAGGCAGCCCTGAGGTGAGGTCTTAAGGAATGAAATAATCTCCTGCAACTGGTTCACAAATCGCCCGAACCTTTTCTTCTTTTCACACAGTTGCTAACTGGGAAAATCAATAGAGGCAGACTTGAGTACATCTAGATATTTTTGAATCTTATTAACTATACATAAGAAGCATTTGGAGGTAAAGAGGAAACAATAATAACCTATATGGAAGTAAGGAAAATCTGAAAGGGTCAAATGCTAAAATGCATTGTGATTTGGAGCTCAAGCTCTGAGAAGAGGCAGTTAGTTGAAAGGCGAATAAGCAATGTTTTCATTGACTGTCCATCACCCACACACAAAACTCAAGGCCTTTAGCAGGGACCACAGGGCACCCTTCCTCCAACCTTCGTCCATGACTGTTTCATTGTGGGTATTTCATACTTCGACCTTGTACATCAGGACTCCCTTTTCTTTCTCTTAACTTGACATGATAAGAATCTACAATTACATAAAAATTAGAAGAGTAGTACAGGGATTGGCCAACCATGCCTGCCAGCCATGCCCATCCCTGGATTCATCATCTATGGAGGCTTTGGAACTCAGGGCAGTGCTGAGGAGCTGAGGCAGAGACCTTATGGCCCACCAAGCAAAATATATCTCTTACTTACTATAGTCACCTTTTATGTAAATAGGACTACCTGAAAAGGTAGCATTTACCTTTAACAGAAAAAATTCACTGACCCCTGAACTAGTACAATGAATACATGTACAACTTTTATCAATTTCCAACAATTGTTAAGATTTCATCATGGTCACTCCATTCTCTATATCCACATACACAAACACATATATTTACATATATATTTCCTCATCCCTATGGAAGTAAGGAGCAGATATCATGACGTTTCTTCTTGAAACATTTCAGCATGCCCGTGCTAAGAATAAAAGACATTCTCATATAAAGCCACAATGCCTTTCCCATACAAATACACTACTATTTCTTAATTTCATCTAATAGCCTACATTCACAGTTCCCCAACTGTCCTCAAAATCTTTCTAAAAATTTTTTATTTTAACCAATATTCCATTGAAGTTGTATGCCTTGTCTTTGGTTATTATATTTCTTCAATCTTTATGATCTAAAACAAACCTACCAACCTTAATCTTTTTTTTTCCTTTTTTCTCCCCTAACTAACATTGACTTCTGGGAGAGTCCAAGCCAGTGATCTTATAGAATATTCCTCTTCTGTATTTATATCAGTGTTTCCTCCTGGGGTCATTACACATTTTGGGATTCCCCCCCCGACTCTTGCATTTTCTGTAAATTGAGCATTGGATATAAAAATCTTGATTAGATTTAAGTTGTACATTTATGACCAGGCCGCATTATATCACAAATGGAGAAAAACAGTGTTGGGTTTCCCTGATGTTAGTGAGACAATGTTGGACCATTTGGTTAAGATGATGGCCTACATTTAAGACGACACATATTTCCTCTTGATGTTAGGACGTCATCTGTGGGGGTGATGGGGGTGGGAGCCTTTGGCATCATGGGATAACTGGTTTACCCCAAACTTTTTGTTTAATGGCTTTTGCTTCTTTTGGTGATCAATTCCAAAATCGATGAAAACATCTGTTTTTTTCAAAAGTCTGTAGTTCTTTCTACATATTATGCTTCTTCTGTATAGAAAAGTGTTTCCCCTTTTGTTTTCCATTTTCTTTCTCATCATTATAGATTTGTGGATTTTTAAAAATGCAATGACTACACTCAGTTATTGTCATTATTCTATTTTAAAACTTTGTTTAAGTTTAATTTATTTAAGAAATCTCTACACCCAACGTGAGCTCGAACTCACGACCCCAAGATCACAAGTCATATGCTCTTCTGACTGAGCCAGCCAGATACTCCTGTCATTATTCTTTTTGATACTTAAACTTTCAAAAATTGGCCTAAGGGAGCCTCTTCCCTCGACTCCTCTGTTCTTTGGACATGGCTCACTGGTCGTTGAGTTCTTTCTTGCTCTCTGGCATAATGTGTCACAGACTTACCTTGTACTTTCCCTGTCCCAAATCAGGAATAAGCCATTTTTCCAAAAACTGCTGGCTCCTTATTGGATAACAGTAATTGAAAACTGAAATCCAGGACATGCAATGCTCAACACTATGAAGTACTTTTTATTCCTAGCCTTTTAAACATGTTTAGGTCCATATTTACATGAAAATCATGAGTTTATATTAGGCACCAGGATTCTTCTGATTGCAAATGAAACATGAGGTTTCATAAAGTTTAAACCCATAAGGTTTAAGGCATAAAAGAAGTTAAGGGTATTGATGAGCTCTTGTAAGAAAAAGCATGGCTTCAGGAATAGCTACATTTAGGACCTTTGATGACCCTTAGATCTTACTTGAGTTCTCAGTCTTACCTTTCTTTTGCATTGTTTTCATTTTCAGGGGATGACCACCCCCACCTCCCAAAAGTGACAGACAGCAAAGCATAAAGCAGTGGTTCCAGTCTATCATAGACTGAACTATTCAACACCTCCTGAAGTTTTATAACTGCTGCTGGGGTGGAGATACAGCAAAGATCATGAGGATTTCCCACAGTCTTATTTGATCCTCCTATTCAATAATGCTTAGCAGAAGCTCACGTGGTATTAGTGCTCTCCAGCATCACTTCATTGTACTGATCTGGTTATGATTCACTATTTTTCTTTCACACAGATGGCTCTATAACAGTTCTGCATCCCATAAGCTCTGGCCCTTTTTCCCTTACCTATGAAACTTTGAGCAGGTCACCCAGAGGCTGCAGGGACGTCAGCTGCTTTTTGCTGACATCTCTTTTAGAAATCTTTAATTTCTAAATCTGCTTCTGCTTTAGTTACTGTTTCCCTGAGGATCCACTAGTATTCTTCCATTCAAGGCCTGCTCAGTGATTCTCAGCTGATTTCTTAATTCCCCCGAACCTCCTGTCATAAAGCTCTTTCCCATCCAAAGCTACAGAGTGTGACTCTTTCTCAGCAAACTGTCTACCCAGCTAAACTTAGAAAATAATATTAGCTCTGAAAGGCACAGAGGGATCATTCAGTCTATTCCCCAGAGCACACCATTTTACCTGGAGGGAGGGAGGGAAAAGCAGGTTCAAACAGTGAACGCCTAGAAATCATAGGCTCAAATTCAGGACTCCTAGGTCTTCCCCAGTTTATGTCCAGGAAGTGATATTGGCCAGACCAGTAATCCAAGTGGCTGTGCTCAGGATCCTCTTGACAGGACAGTCTATGGAAAGTAGTGGAAGAGGGTCCAAGGATGTGTAGAGAGACACCCTTGTTCTACTATGGTCTCTAATTCAGCTGGTTTTATGGCTTTTGACAGGATAACTTGACTTTCTGTCCATGGAAGGAAATTAATGATCTCCAGTTCATTCTCTCTGAGAATGTGTCTGCCTGAGGAGCCTTATTACCAGGGTGGCGACATGACTTTACCGTCCCCATCGTCACCAACTCCATGTTCGATAGTATTAAGAAAACCCCTCCTCTGAAGTCAGACAGTCCTGCATTAAATCTCTGTCCCTTACAGCTCTGGTAGTTCAAGCTCTCGCTTTATCTATTTCTATCTTGATTCCTTACCAAACAGGAAGTTCTGTTTTATTGGTAGAATGGTATGGTGGTGGAAGATGCAGTCTTAGCCTTTCTTTCTGTAGCTTTTGTCTTCCTTGTACCTCAGTTTCCTTGTCTCTAAAATGAGAATAATGATAGCTCACACATAGGGGAGGATTAAATGAGATAATCTATGTCACATACTTAGAACAGTGCCTGGCATAGAATAAGCAATGAGTTACCACTTATTATTATCGTTGCTGCTATTGTTGCCTTTGAGGTATAAGTTGTATGAACTGTGATGTGTTGTGATTATTTGCTTAGATTATTTGCTTAGGATTATTTGCCAGACAATGGGCACCTCCATAGCAGGGGCTTTAATCCACCTCATTATGCGTAGACCCTAGCGTTAGGTCAGACACGCAAAGTTCTTGCTTGACGGAGGCTAGCTATTATTGTTACTGCAGGGTTGACACAGGGTTAAAGGACCCTGTATGTGGACATGCTTAGCACAGGGCATAAGGACTGTCATCAGCAACGTCACTCTTTGTCTTCATATTCCTTAGAGCAATCAGCTCTTTTGTGGCAGCTCAGCAACCTGACAGATGTCAAGGTAGAAAAGTGCCTCTCTGCTCTCCAGCCAGCGACATCCACTTAAGCAGGTGATGTAGTTGACTTTTACCCAAAAAATATCTGAGGCCTCCTGATAGGGGCTGCATTGAAGAAAAAGCATTGGCACAGTTGAAAGACAGGGTTCAAATCCTCTCTCTGCCTTAAGTCACTGAGTAGAAACAGAACAAGTCACTTACCCCTCAGCCCCCCCCCCCCCACCACTCCCTGTGTGTCTCCCATCCTGTCTAGAGGCTTGAGGAGCTCAGGCTGCTATGACTGTGGGTTGAGAGGGGGGAGAGAGGAGTGTGGCCACCAGGTTGATAGCAGCAGCAGCAGCAGCAGACATGCAGAATACTGAAGTCCTCAGATCAGGAATTTTTTTAAATCCTGACTGGTGAGTTCAAGCCCAGTGTCAGGTTCTGCACTGACAGCATGGAGTCTGCTTGGAATTCTCTTTGGCTCTCTCTGTGCCCCTTCCCTACTCATTCTCTCTCTCTCTCTCTCTCTCTCTCTCTCTGTCTCTGTCTCTCTCAAAATAAATGAATACATTTAAAAAAAAAACCTTAGGAGCACCTGGGTGGCTCACTCAGTTGAGTGCCCAACTCTCGGTTTCAGCTCAGGTCATGATCTCAGGGTTTTGTGGGTTCAATCCCCACATCAGGCTCTGCCCTGACAATGCAGAACCTGCTTGGGATTCTCTGTCTCCGTCTCTCTCTGACCCTCCCAGACTTGCGCTATCTTTGTCTCTCTAAAAAAATGAATAAACTTAAAAAAAAATCCAGACTGGGACCTTTTGCCCATTTCCAGGCTGTAACACCATGGCCAATTGCAAGCTGCTAAGGTGAGCTTAATTGGCTCACAGGCCTCTTCATAATTTTAGCAATCAGTTCTCATGAGCTGATACTAGCTGGTTCTAGCACATCAGGATAGAGGTAGGAGTTGCTGACTTTAGAAATTATGTAGGCAGTCAAAGCCCAACCTTCCTGCTCTGCCTCCTGGAACTCCACAAGATCAGTGAAAGGGCCCTATTCTTTCTTAAGTTCTCTTTCGAATTGCACTTTGGATCGCTTCTCAGTCTTTTGGCTAAGATCAAGTGCGAATTGCACTTTGGGCCTCCAGGATATAAGACACATAGTCACTCAATAAACATGAGCACTTGCTGCATGTCAGGGATTGAGATAAGTGTGATGGAATTAAAATGCCATCTTCCCTCAAGAAGACACATGTAAACAAGTGCTTTATTAGGGTGAGAGTTATATGCAATATTTCTTAGGGGAGAGACTCTCTAATTCATCTAAGGGAAGCTGGAGGAAAGAAAACAAATTGCAAAGACAGTAGTTATGAAGATACGTAACCTTTATTGATCCTCTCTCAGTGCTTCCCACCACTCCATCACTCAACCCAGCGTGTGACTTGGCAAGTCACTTAATGCTTCTGAATCTCACTTCCTTGACATAAAAATGGAAAAACACAATGCCTGGACTTGTTATTTATACAGAGGGTGCTTGGGTGGAGAGAAAAGGACCTTGTGAGCTGTAAGAGGCTATACACGTGCAACTAGCTGTGGTAGCAGAGACCAGGGTCAATCATATATCACACCTGGACACAGGTGGATGAGACAGATTTTTCAGCCCTTGTTTCATTTCAAGCAGCTTTGCTAGTTTTTACCTAATCCCAGGCTTTTCCTATAATACTGAAATCCTTTATTGTTTTATCTGTTTGTAAAAGTGAAACATAGCCGTTCCAGAAAGAATGGACTATTCATAGCAGAAAAATAAAAACAAAGGTAAAAATTAGCTGCATGAAAAGATAAACATTATTTTTTAAAATTCTTTTAATGTTTTTATTTATTATTTAGAGACAGACAGAGACAGAGCACAAGTGTGGGAGGGGCAGAGAGAGAAGGAGACAGAGAATCTGAAGCAGGCTCCAGGCTCTGAGCTGTCAGCGCAGAGCCCAATCTGGGGCCCGAACTCACAGACCGCGAGATCATGACCTAAGCTGAAGTCAGACGCTTAACCAACTGAGCCACCCAGGTGTCCCGCAAGATAAACATTATTAACATTTGTGTATATACCTTTGGGAATTCAGGCAAACAGACATCCATGCATTCAATGGATTTTACCAAAATGCAACGTGCTTAATACGCCTGCATGTGTGTCTAAAATGTTTTAAACTTAATATGTAACAGAGTTATTCCATGTCATAATTATAGTGCCCACATCATCACTGAACATGTAAGTTAGTTTTTGGTACCAGATAGCTAGGAAGTACACTCACAGGTCCATTGATTAAAAAGAAAATATTAGAAGGCTTAAAATTTATTTGGCTTAAATTCAAGAAGTTTATTGAGATAAAGTGACGGATGGAAAATACATGGGCTTTACAATGTGGGACCCCAGGATTTGAACCCAAATACCAACACTTACACTGTAGCTGAGGGGGTCTGACCCCTCTGAACCTTTATTCATCTGTGACATAATGGGAAGAAAGGTGAAGAAGACCCTCGCTTCACAGATCAGCATGGTGTCTCCATTGCCCTCCCCCATATGCAGTCTCCACGTGAACTTCTGGCAGCTCAAGCTGCTAAATCTTTAGTTCTCCTTCAAGACATATATGATCAGCCACAGAAATGCCAGAGCCAGATGGCAAAATAAGAGTCTGCTTTCACATGACAGCAGAGTTCAAAAGGGCAGTAGAGTTATAGTGAAGAGTTTCCTCAGGAAGTATCCCAGAGAGCAAAAGCATTCACATTTGCACACACACTTAGCCACAGCACACAGCCCTTCGCCCACAGTGGAAAATCACACTTCCGTGGGATGTTTTCCAGAGTCTGTCTTAGTAATCCCTGCTGTGTTGTATCACCCCATGCACCTGCCCAGCTGGCTTCTCTCTGTCATTGGATTGTGGAATCACTTTGGATGAGAGACGTGTCCTAATTTCCTTGGCTGGAACAGGCAGAGAATGAACAAAGCCTTCCATTTTGGATAAGGTTTCTTTGAGAGCAAGTTAACTCCATAAACCTCCCTCCGACCTCCCCCAGATGAGCCATAGAAGTGATGTCTCCCTTTCCAAATCCTAAATGACATTTAAAAAAAATTTTTTTGGTATTTATTTATTTTTGAGAGAGAGAGAGTCAGAGCGCAAGCCAGGGGAGGGGCAGAGAGAGAGGGAGACACAGAATCTGAAGACAGGCTCCAGGCTCCGAGCTGTCAGCACAGAATCCGAAGAGGGGCTCAAACCCATGAGCTGTGAGATCATGACCTGAGCCGAAGTTGGACCCTTAACCGACTGAGCCACCCAGGTGCCCCCTAAATGACATTTACATTGTTCAGTGGTTTGACTATGCACCATGAGAGGCATTTCTCAACAACACCCACACTCACCTCACACACACACATGATCTCCATGGTGCATCCATGCTCTATGCTCCTATGGTCTCCTGTGCTTCCTACCATCATTACAGATACTACAGTTGTCTGTTTATCGTTAATTTTTCTCAAAGAACATTACCCCACTCAATGGACTAATGGACAAGATCCATGTTTTCTTTATATATCCATCCCCAGACCTGTGACTTGCCCAAAAAAGTGACTTATAATGGTGTTTCTTGAGCTGAATCAGATGTGGTGCAAATATAACTCCAATGAAATAGAAGTGCTTTGTGGTCCTTGCATTTCTGAATGGTACTCCTTGATGAAGAAGCCCGAGTTTGGCATCCAAAAGACTTGAAAAACAACTGAAATATTTACAATAGTCTTTCTTAAAAAATCAAGAAGAGCTTCCATTACACGAACCACTGTAAAATGGCCTAAAATAATTTCATTATTCCAGTCACCCTGATGGCACCAAGATCTAGCTTGATGTGTGCACAATATGGAAGAAAATTGGAAATATTTAGTGTATTAGTCAGCTCTAGATAAGATAATGTTGTTCAGCAAATCACCACATCACTCAATGGAATACAATCAATATTTTCTTGCTCTTATTATTTCTTGCTTTTGCACCTGTAGATCACCTGGGGTTTGGCTACTCTAAGCTGGGCTTACCCAGGCTTTGTTCCAAGTTCCAGGTTGGGTTTCTGTCTATTGTATGTATATCTAATGATCCTTGGATTTGCAAACTGCAGAAAAGAGGGAAAGCCCAAATACATAAGCACATTTGAATCCTTTGCTTTTGTGATGCTCATGAATATCTAACTGGCCAAAGCAAAGCAGTATGCCAATTCCAACAGAGCAAAGGTTTCTACTCCCTCCAAGTAATGGGGAAGGTGTGAATATTTGCTGAAAAATATAAGCTACAACTGTTGCCCTCTTGTTTCTATTGACAAAATGTCTGATACATTGATTTGCATGTGAATAGTTGGTTTGGAGTGCTCTCGGTATTGTGGGAACAGTTCCTCTGAAAGAGGGGAGATGCAGGATTGGACAGAAAGAGAAGAAGAGAGGTGATAAAGTTCCAGAAATTCCTCAACCCATAGATGAGGAGATCTAAAGGCTAGAATGCTCCCAGCTGATACACGGAGGTTTGGCCTTTGAACCCCTGAATTGACCAACCATTTAGATGATAGCTGTTCCCTGGGTAGGTGATGTATGTTTGGGTGAGATAATTTCCTTAGGCAGAAGGAAATTTCCAGAGAGGGCTATGGCTGTGAGTTATAAGCAGAGAAAATTCCAAGAATTTGCAGGAATGTGTGTCTCAGTCCTGACTGGGAACTCTGGGCACCGCAGAATTACTCCTCACCCCTTTCACCGTTCACAACCATCTGCTCCCAATAAGTTCACTCAGCTGGGAAGAGGTCCTTGAAATTCTTGGTTTATCTCTATTCTTTCATGGGGGAAACTTCCAGAAGAAACTTAACAGGATGAACTACAGCTATCACCGCCACAGCCGATCTAGGAGCAGCAATGGCCATTTTTTATTCCTTTCCTCTACTACTTCTGGATTCTGTACTGATACTCTACTAGTACCTCAGCTAGTACTTCTGGTGGTCTAAGTGACTTACCTGCTGTGACTCAGAACCTTATCCATGAAGGGTCTGAGCTCATGTTCATACTATCCTTCTCAAGCCACAGCTGCTGCATTTTTTCATTTACAGAGTTGGGCAGGAAATAGATCTATGAATCAGCTTGGAGATAAATGTATGTCTCCATACCCCCTTTTCCAGAATATCACTGCTTTAACCTGGTTTTCAGCATGAGTTTCTTCTGCCAGGATGGTGACTCTTTATCTGGGGGTATCTTGGCAGGAGCTTGTAGTTTTTGAGCCACTGAAGTTCTAATGGGACTCCTATTGTGCCCCTGGTTGATACATTCATGCAATGAGAATGAGGGTCACTGTTCTTATGGAGCCTAGAACCACTGGAACTAGAAGCACAAATTCCCAAAGTGCTAACATTGACCAAAACACTGGGCCACTCGTATTTCACTGCTTGATCTAGTAATATGCATATAATCTACCTTCAGTGGACATAGTACTATGTAATGGTTATTGATTTAGAGTTTGCTTCCTAAAGAATGGCCCCCTTTCATCACAGGGTGGGGTACCTCCAGAATAGCATGTCAGTGACACTGTCACTCTAGCAGGCCAGCAGCTCTTGGGTGGAGTGCAATGTGTGAGAAGACCAAGGTGGCCTGTGCCTACTTTCCATCGTCTTTGTTTTAAAGGTCGTTCTTTATTTTGCAGCCGCCCACACCAGTGGATCTAATACTATGTAAGTCTTTAAGAAATGGTTGGGGCACCTGGGTGGCTCAGTCGGTTAAGTATCCAACTCCAACTCAGATCATGATCTCAAGGTTCATGGGTTCAAGCCCCGTGTTGGGCTCTGTGCTGACAGCTAGCTCAGAACCTGGAGCCTGTCTTTGGATTCTGTGTCTCCCTCTCTTTCTGACTTTCCCTGCTCATGCTGTCTCTCTCTCCCAAAAATAAATAAAACATTAAAATTATTTTAAAAAAGGAAATGGTGCTGAGTGAGACACTTGAGGGTGAAAAAGAAAACTCAAACTCAGATTATGTGTAAGCTAAAGTCAAAACTACTCACTTCCGTTTCCAGGGAAAAAGGTGTCAATGTAACAAATTTGCTACCAAGTAGTTAACTGGGTCACCTTGAGCAATGGTGCTATGTGGTGTCTCAGTACTGGTATCTTACTGGTAGGCTGGATACCGGGTAGCACCAGTAGCTAAATGAGCCATGGTAACAGGTAGCTCTGCTGTTGGGCCATAGCATGGCCTCCATTCCTGCCACCATGTCCATTGTGTTGATTGATGTCAACTAACTGAGTTATCTCTCTACTTGTTTGTTTAATACTTTACATATGATGGATATTCTCTGATATGCATCAACAGGGAAGATAAAGAGTTTTCCCAATTTGTGCCCATTCACATAGGTCCATCTCCAGGTTGCTTCCTCTGATCTCCTTATCCCGAATTGGTCCACCTTTCTCCATCCAGAAACTTGTGAACAGACAAGTGATTCACCACTGCCCATGAGTGCCTGTGTGTGCATATACTTTAGCACACTTCTCTTTCCACTCAAGTAGTACTACTTTCACTGAACTTTTCTGGTGCCTGAGATACTGTGTTTTCCTTCTTACTGCTATTCTATCCCACAACATTTGTAAAATTTTAAAAGTTGCGGGGCGCCTGGGTGGCTTAGTCGGTTGAGCGTCCGACTTTCGCTTAGGTCATGATCTCGCGGTTCGTGGGTTCGAGCCCCGCGTCGGGCTCTGTGCTGACTGCCAGCTCAGAGCCTGGAGCCTGTTTCAGAGTCTGTGTCTCCCTCTCTCTCTGACCCTCCCCTGCTCACGCTGTCTCCCTCTCTCTCTCTCTCTCTCCTAGAAATAAATAAAAAAAAAATTAAAAAAAAAATTTTAAAGTTGCACTGCCACATGCTAGGTGACACCCACACATCATCTATCACCACCAATTGGGTCTTCCTTGTCAGGCAGCTGAGAGTGATCTAGATCCCAGGTCCCATTTTAGATTCTACTTTCTTAGACCATTTCTGGCTCCAACTTTCTTGGTTGTGTTTCCTGGAAACTGGCTATAGGACAGATATTTCATTATAAGACATTTATTGGCATTCCTCTCCAGAACATGCTGTGGGAAGGAAAGAAGTAGGATAAATTGTGACGCAGTTCAACAGAGACCTCGTCTACATAGCCGTTCAGAGTTGTCCCCAGCTGAAGCAACATGGGCTATCTCAACGGCGGGTGTACGTGTACATGGTGAGGTAGCTTTCTGAGGCCAATGGTAATTCCTTAGAAGAGCCTCTGGTTTAGTTATCATCAGGCAAGAGTCTCAACAGCAAGGGAATGAGAACTTTGGTCCTGCGTAAGGAGACCTGGGTAGCGTAGAAGGACAGCTACTAAAATCATAAATATTCACACCACTCTCACCTACAAAATGTACCGACCCAACCCTAAGATCTCAAAAGTCTCCAATCAAGACATCAATATCACTCTATATAGCGACTAAGGAACAAAAAAAACAAGTTATTTGCCTTCTCACACCCAACATACAGCATTGAAACATGTACAGGATAATCACAGTAAACACGTTTGAAGGGGAAAAAAAATAAGAGGTATGTGGTATTAAATGGCTTTGGGCAATTCTGAAATCTTGCTGAGAAAACATTAGCTTGTAAAAAAATGTTCTTTGATTAGGTCTTTGTTCTGCTTTCTCAAAGTGGCTCCTCAGTCCCGTGTTCTACATGGCTCAGGGTTCCACTTTGTGGGAGATTCTCCTCCTTGGCCACTTCTGAAGAAGCTACTGAAGGATGAGTGCTTTGGTTTCTGAGTAGATTTCTCAGCCTGCTCTCTGTAGAAACTGGAGAAGCAGAGGTATTTTTACATCTTCAACAGTCTCTGTCTCTTTTCTTTATTTTTTTAATGTTTATTTATTTTTGAGAGATATAGAGACAGAGTGTGAGTGAGAGAGAGGCAGAGATAGAGGAAGACACAGAATCTGAAGCAGGCTTCAGGCTTTGAGATGTCAGAACAGAGCATGACACAAGGCTTGAACCCATGAGCTGCAAGATCATGACCTGAGCTAAAGTTGAATGCTCAACTGATTAAGCCACCCAGGAGCCCCAACAGTCTCTGTCTCTTTTAGTCCAGTGTGTGTATGTGTATGTGTGTGTGTGTTTTCTTTTTTTAATTTTTTTTTTTACTTCTGAGAAAGAAAGAGAGACAGTGTGATCAGGGGAGGGTGAGAGAGAGGGAGACCAAGAATCCAAAGCAGGCTCCAGGCTCCGAGCTTGCTGTCATCACAGAGCCCAATGTGGGGCTTGAACCCATGAACCGTGAGATCATGACCTGAGCCAAAGTTGGATGCTTAACCAACTGAGCCACCCAGGTGCCCTATGTGTGTGTGTTTTCTAATATAACTTCCTCAAAATCTTTGTGGATTTTCTAAATGTTTGATATCACAAAATTCCATGTGCCAAAACCTTCCACAATTCTGAAATGTATTTCCTCTCCTCCTACCCCTCCTCCATCCTTTCTCTCTCTTCTCTTTCTCTCTCTCCCTCTGTCTTTATTCAGCTAAGAAGATCTACTGATCACCATACTAATTCCTCAAGAGGACTTAACAAAAAACAGGCAGCCACACCTTGAGTTGGTCTTTGTAGACTGTGACACAATGTCCAATCCTTTATTCTAAGGTTATATTTGGCAAAGAAAAAAATTTAATTTCAAACCATTCAATTCCCAATTTCCCTTTAAATTATGTTAACAATCTAGTTTATGCTTTTCAGAAACTGTCTTTCTTATAACACCTGGTCAAATGTAGCTAGCAAGTCCGTTCACAGAATCAACATTTTTATCTGGAATTTATTTGCCTCCTGCTAATATCAATCAGGTAGATTTCCCTTTCTTCCAGTTACCACAAGTGAAAATTTTACCTACTGGTTTTCTCTACATAATATAAGTTGACATTTTCCTAGCCTCCTTTCCTGTTACTCAGTTTCAAAGCCAACTTCACATAGTTTAGGTTTTCATTGTGGTAGTGCTACACATTTAGCTACTGATTGTATTCTCACTTCACAAAATCCACAATAATGCTGCCTAGTCAACCAACCCAAAATTCAGTGACTTTCAACAATAAGGATTTATTTCATATCCATGTGGCTATAGGTCAGGTGGGGCTTGGGTGATCTAGGCAGGGTATGAAGGGGGGTGGTTTTAAGTTACTGATTGGGTATAGATCTGTTCTGTTTCTCTTTCTCTTTGGAACTAATGGTTACCTAGTAATAACACAAGTTCATTTCCCATATTTACTTGTGCCATCACCCAAAGTAAGTTCTATCACCAAACCTACTATAACTGAGGCAGGAAATACATTTATCCCTTTAAGGTGAAGGAGTGGAAGTGAATATTTACTGAAAAATATTCTAATATGCCACAGATGTCAGACAGCACTAATGATTACTACATTGATTTCTGTACTTGTTTGTTATGGAGTTCATATTAAGTGTCAGCTACTGTGCTAAATGATGATGCCACAGAGATAAAGAAGGAATTCTGATTTGCTTGCATGGAAGGTTAAATACCTTAAATTAAAGTTTAAGAAAAAAATGTGTAATGACAGATGTACACAGGGAGCTATAGGAATAAAAGGGGACTTTTTACCAAGTCTTGGAGGAAGGTAGGTCCAAGAAACTTTGCCAAAGAAGGGGAATCATAATCCCTGAGCTAAATCTTGAGAAACATTAGTCGATAAATGGTAAGAAAATAAAGAAAAGGAATCCAGGAAAAGAAAATTGCAAGCATAAAAATATAGCGGTGGGAGAGAAATCTGCAAAATCTAGGAAAATAATAGAAAGGATATTCTTGAGATACTAGCAGGAGTCAGGTCATGTCTATGTTCTAAGCTAGGAAATAATTTTGGGAGATTGGGACATCATTACAAGACTTTAAGCACCCATTGTAGTTACCTTTTTCCCTAGAGGCTAGCATATGCAAACGATTACAAAATGCTCAATGGATTCCAGGAGATGCATTCACTCCGTCAGCTCACTGCTCTTTTAAGTCATGTGGACCTTTACTGTACTGACCACTTATGCAATCTAAATTTTGTTTGGATATTCAAGCACACCTCAACAGGTGTAGTTATGTCATCTACTTCATAGTTTTCATCATCATCATCATCATCATCATCATCATCAATTAGCATTTCATTTTACCTTTACAACTCTTTGAAATAGTAACTGTTATTAACCCCGTTTTATAGGTGAGAAAATGGAGGCTTAGGAAGGTCATATCTCTTTCTCCAGGACACATAGGTAATAAGCAGAAGAGAAAATAGGATTCACAGTAGTTCTATCTGACTTCAATGCTACTCATTAAAGGTGAAAGGAAAGACTCAAACTTTGAGATCAAATGTTTGGGAAGCATCTCTAGAATTGGCTAACATTGGGAACAATAGATCAACCTAAGAAGGCCGTGAAAGCTGTAAAAATGACGTTTTGGGTAATGCAGCAAGAGTGTCAGTGATTTCTCAACAGGTCTTTGAAGAAGACTTGGGAGAACAGGGAATGGAACATTTCAACTGGCCTTTGAAGAATGAGTAGACTCCATAAACAAAGTTGGAATAGAAAAGGGTACAGCTTAATCAAAGGCTTAGAGAAGAAAAAGAAAAAACATTCTTAAAGATATTTGAATAACTCTTTTTGGCTATAAAGGAAAGAATAGTGAGATGCCAGACCCCAGAGTTTGAATGTTAGGCCCAGAGAATATTTCAATGGCAGACATTCATATGTTCACAGAGAATCACTACTCTTTTTTCAGGCTTTTTCTGGTTTTCACAGTGCAGGGCAAATATCCATATATATATATATCAGAGGTAAAGGAATATGAATTGATACAAAACAATATAGCTACAGCTTTGGGAGCAGTTCTTTGCAAAATGAAATGACTTAAAAGATGTTCTCACTGCTCTGGAGTGTATATTAGAGACACTAATTCATGCACTGCATTACTGATGTGCTATATATTACATATGTAATATATTAAAAATAAAACTGTGCCACCTAATGAAACACTATTTTAATATTCCACTTGATCCTTGAGAGCAATATGTTGCCATGGAAACTCAAGTCTGTCTAGTCATTAGCACCTTTTTTCCCTCACACAGGAATTTGAGTGTAATGTTATTCTCTTGGCAAGAATTAAATTAGCAATTATTCACCTGAAAATAGCACCAAGGAGATCTAAACAAACACAGGACAATAATGGTTTGTTCACATAAATTGTCTTTGAATTATGCAATGGTCACGGCATCCAGTATAGCTTCTATATATATTGGATTCCTGAAGAAGAGAGACCAGGAAGAGAGACTGCTTTCTTGGGTCAAGAGAATGCATTTGGTGAACACAAACCACCTTCTTCCATAAACTTTTCTCTGATTTTCTCTTAATGGATAAAATCTTCCACCTCGTAGGCTTCTCTAAGCACATTTTTCTGAACCTCTCTTATCTATTGATTACCTTCTCTAAGGCATGTATGTAATAATCTTGTCTGCCCACAACCCATTCCCCTTCACCCAGCAGCAGGCATCTTTATTTTCTTGTGAAGAATTAATCCTGGTCAACTCATTCAACCTCAATGGGATTCTTAAAAGGAGGTGTGCTACCCTCTTGTAGTAGATTCTCTTGATGCCCCTGCCCCACATCCCTATGGCTCTTTCTTGTTTCCAACCATGAGAGCTCACTTGTTTACAAACCAGAGCAATCCAGAAGTATGGAATATGAATGCACTTGGGAAGTTATGAAATAATGGAGACTGGGAGTCTGGGAATAAATATTTCTGCTTCCTAACTTCCAAAGGAATAATTCAGAAATTTTTCTGTGTGCTTCTTCATGAGGCCTTTCTCCTTTCCCTGTTTCACTATGCCTACTTTCTCCCCTATATTTAGTTATAGCACCAGTTCCCAAATAAACTAAAAGCACCCAAGTCTTTGACTCTACATCTGCTATTGGGGAAATCCATACTGAGACACCTCCGATGGGTTGGATGTTATATATGAAACACATTCAGCCACTTTAGACCCTTTCCCACAAATTTAAACCTGGAGCAATGACAAAATGATGGGGAATGGTTTGAACTGGTTGGCTAACAACATTTCCCTTCAGATACTGCCTTCTGGTTGCTGCTTCTAAAACCTACAAGCTGGTTTAGATAACCATCTTTTCCAACACTTGATGATCCAAATTTTCTACCAAACATGTGATAGCAAATAGATTTTTTTCTCCTAAAAATATCCCTTCTTACCTTAAGTTAGGTAAATTTAGGTTCTTTTCCAGGAGCCCTAACTTGCACATCTCCTATTACTTGATTCAACAGACGTATTTTGAGTTTCAACTATGAGCCATGAAGCTCTATGTGTGCATGTACATGTGTTTTTGTATCTGGGGGGGAGGTGGTGGGAGGTTGGGTGTATGTTGAGGTGGAGCTAGGAAAATATCTTTTTTCATGAGATGATACATTTTGTCTTTAAAAAAATTTTTTTAATGTTTTTCCTTATTTTGGACAGAAAGAGAAAGAGAGAGTGCAAGCTGGGGAGGGGCAGAGAGAGGGAGACACAGAATCAGAGGCAGGCTCCAGGCTCTGAGCTGTCAGCACAGAGCCTAATGGAAAGCTTGAACTTATGAACCCTGAGGCCATACCTAAGCTGAAGTTGGACACCTAACTGACTGAGCCACCCAGATACTTGGATACTTTCTGTCTTTAAATCAGGATACTACTTGCCCTTGTGCATGGTCAGGGTATACATGTAAGTGGATAAGTGGTAAGCAATGAGGATGGAGACACTTGAATATATCATGGAAAGTCTAGTCAGCAGTGCCTAGGGGTGTACATTCTATCTGGTGCTGAAACTGAGAACTATTGGAATGGACAGGAAAGATCCAGAAGGAGTTCATTTGGACAGCCTCTATCTTCTCAGCTTGGTAAATGATCCAGGGTTCTTCTAAGAAGGAAGGAGAATGAAGAGTAGCTTAGTACTTGAAGAAGATGGCAACGTTCAGGGCATTCTCTGCAGAGTTCTGATGGCAACCAACAATGGGGATGAGAAGTTTTCAGTAAGGTGAACAATTGTTCCTGCTTCATGGTTCTTAATGCTAACAAGGCAGCAGCAAATGATATATGGCCATAATTCTCAAACTTGAGTGTACATTGGAGTAACCCAGAGTCACCAAGAATATTTGTCAAAACACAGACTGGCCCTCACATCCAGTTTGTGATGCAGTTGGCCCAGGTGGGGCCTGTGTATTTGCATTTCTACCAAGTTCCAGGTGGTGCTGATGCCACTGGTCTGAGAAGCACACTTTGAGGATCACTTATATATGGACCCTGCCTAAGTTCATTTAAAAAAAATTTAGTGTTTATTAATTTTTGAGAGAGAGAAACAGAGACAGAATGCAAGTGGGAAAGAGGCAGAGAGAGCGGAAAACACAGCATATGTTTGACAGCTCCAGGCTCTGAGCTGTCATCCCGGGGCCCAGTACAGGGCTTGAACCCATGAACCATGAGATCATGACCTGAGCCAAAGTCAGACACTTAACTGACTGAGCCACTCAAGCACCACAAGTTCTAATAACGGGATAGAAATAACGTAATGTAACTCAAAAGGATGGCATGAATTTCTTCAGTGACTCAAGAACAGATGAAAATGTCAGAGGACATTACCCAGAACCTATCTAGGTTACCATGCACGAAGTCGTAATTGTTCAATCACTATCACCATTCATTTAACAAATGCCTGGTGGCCCTGCAACATGGCAGGCATTATGATTGGTACAGGAGCACAGATACAAACAAGCACTTCCAGCCTGCAAAAATATCAGTCTAGATAAAGAGGCAGATGCATGTGATAAAAGGCTCTAGGTACTGTGAAGACTATAGAGGGGATATTTGGTGGATAGAAACCAATTTTCTGTAGGAAGGAAAATAATTGTCAGGAAGAGTACTATAAGGAAGTGACCATTATGAAAAGTGAGTGTTGTTATCAGATGATGAAAGGGGTGGGATAAGTTTTCCACAGAGAGAAGAGCAGGAGAAAAGACACAGAAGCCTGAATTTTCTGGCTATATTTGTAAGATACAAATAATCAGTAGTCCAGATGTGTAAGGGTGCAAGAAGAAATGACGCTGGAGCTGCGGGCTCTGCTTCTGGAGATCATCTGAATGCCATACAAGTACATTCATGGTAATTACTCCCACTTTTCTGTTAGCCACCACCCCACATCACTACCTTAATTATACTTCCATCAGCAACACCACCATCATTGCCATTATCATCATCATCATCATCAAGAATAACATCAGCAATTTATTCAGATTGCCTTAGTTTTTACCATGTGTCATTTTTCTGCTCTAGAATCTCCATCCTAGTTCTATGTCACGTTTAGATGTTACATCTCCCAGGGCTCCTCTTGGCTATGACATTTTCTCACACTTTCCTTATTTCTGATGACCTTGATAGTTCTGAGGAATTATGGGCAGGTGTTTTGTGAAGTCCTCTCTATTGGAATTTTCCTGGTGTTTTTCTTATGACTAGATTAGGGTTATAAGTTTCAGAAGGCAAATCACATAAGTAAAGTGTCATTTTCATTGTATAATGTCAAAGGCACACATTAACAATATGAAGTATGACTGTTGATGTTCACCTTGATCACCTGGTTGAAATAGCGTCTGTCAAATTTCTTCAGAGTCAAGTCGTTTTTTTCCCACTTTCCATAATGTACTCTTTGGAAGGAATTCACTACCCTACACTCAAGGAATGGGAAGTTATGCTTCCTTGTCTTTGGAGTAGAGTGTTGACATATATATATATATATATATATATTTTTTTTTTTAATCTGTCATGGGATTTAGTATATTTGGGTTACTCTAGTAAAACACTGCCTCTTGATTTTCAATTCTCTCGAATCTAATTTTGGTACAATTTAAGGTACTCAGGGTTAAGTAGACTATCAGCAGTGAAGGTGGAAGCTGGCATTCCTCATTTGTGCTGACCTCTAGAGAAATTTCATCTATTTAAAATTCTGCTAGACTAACCCTCTCTTAGGAGAGGGAGCAAATCAGACTGGGACCCATCTGAGTATCTATTTTGGATCTTTTGTCTGGGTATCCAGGATGCCTTGGGAAATACATGTGATCTGTGTAGCTGTGGAAATTCTGCTTTGCTCAGCTCTAGAGACTGGCTGGATCTGGGGAGGCTGGGTATGAAGTTATTTGCAGATAAGCAAATTCATTTCACATAGGCCAACCTTAATGACCAAAATAATTGTATAAAATGGCCAGCCCAATTACTTTTTTCATTCAGTGCTCCTATCAACAACCATTTAAAAATCTAATTGTAAGCTCACTATTAAGGCAATTGAAAAAACAGATTCAGTCCTTATAAGATTACCTCAATTTGCCTGTATAAAATGTCTTAGTTGTTGTTCTGATGCTAATCAACTTTTACAATCCACTGCTAATTTTTTCAAGCTAAAGATCTCCAAATTTAGAGAATTTATTATATAACTTAAAAGGCACAGGATTTGGTGTCATAAAACCTGAAGTCAAGTCCCTATTCTTCCCCTTCCCAGATGTATACTCTGAGTAAGGTCACAGGACCTTTCTGAGTCTTGGTCTCTTTATTATAAAGTAGAAATAAAAATTTCTTGCTTATGAAATGTTTCATTGATTTATAATTGGGGACCTAGTATTATAGTGGTATTAATAAAAACAGAGATCTGTCATTTTAAAAAACAGTGCTCTGTGAAAAACATCATTATGTGTGATGATGATGGTGGTGGTGGTAATAATAATAATGAGGATAATGATGGTGCTGATGATCACACTCTGATGTTTAAGGTGACAATGGGGGCTGGCTAGCATAAAAGCGGGTATAATTAACCTGCACTTGTGTGGAATTCAGACAATATCCAGAATCAGAGGAACAGGGGAGGATGGGGGGGGGGCTAGGAATCAAGGAGTTGTGACTCTCAATCGCAGCTTCCCATTGGGATCAACCAAAGTTTGAGAATCACAGATCTTGGACAATGACTGCAGTGCCCTTTAGGAAAAAGGTGATGAATCAGAGATCAGATAGCTACATTGGAATCCTCATCAAGTCTAGTTTGGAAATATGACTCAAACACAAAATAAATGACTATACATTCTCATCAATTCTATGCTGTATATTTAATCATGTGCAATGGGAATGGATCAACTGACTTCCCTATCAAGGATAGAGCACTGGAATTATATGTACTGAACATCTCCATAGTGCCAGACTCTAGGTTAAGTGTTTTTCATATGTAACCTCATCCAGTCCTCGTGAGGTAGATACTTATTGAACTAAGGTTGTTGAAGGGAGTGATGATTCTGGAACTGAAGAACCAAACCAGCACCATGACAGGCTTCAGAAGGCCCCAGAGATTAGAAGACCCAAGTCTCTGAGGCCTGACTCAGCAGGCTTGAGCCACCGCCCTTCCCTGTGTCCGAACCAATCACTGGAGGCTGGGAGGTACTGGACGTTCCGGCCACTATTCTGGCCCACCTTGCTCTAAACTCACCAATCCCTCTTCGCCGTAACAACCTCTGCCGTCACCTTGTCCTATCACGTTGTAGTCCCTGTCCATCACCCCTTTCCCGCCCTAGAGTTAATAAAAACCCTACTCCTCCTTTATTCGGGGCTCTCAGCACAGATCTATATGCTGGTGAAGTCTGGGAGTCCGAGCTTAAGCCCGTAATAAAGCCCTTTGCTTTTGCATACGTGACTCGGACTCCTTGGTGGTCTTGGGATTTTGGGGAGATCGCGATCTGGGCATAACAGAACAGAGGAACATCATTGTGATATGATGATTTATAATAAATATATATTTGATCTTTAATCCATTCCTGGCACAGAGCCCTTAAAACCCTTGGGATTTCCCATGATAAGAACAATGAAGGGGTCTTTTGCCATGTCAGGTAGATGAACTTTGAAAAGCACCTGAAGATGGGGGCTAGTTGCTGATGGAATCAGCCTGTATTTAGAGGGCTGAAAGTTTCATTTCTACCCTCCTGACTCCTGGGAGAGGGGAGAGGGGCTAGAGATGGAGTCCAATCACCAATGGCCAAAGATGTAATGAATTATGCCTCTGTAATGAAGCCTCCATAAAAACCCAAAAAGGCAGGTTTGGAGACCTTCAAGTTGGTGAACACATGGAGGTGCTGAGAGAGTGATTCACTCAGAGAGGGCATGAAAGCTCTGTGCCTTGTCTACAGACCATGCCTTATGCCATCCAACTGGCTGTTCTGAAATCATCATTTTATAATAAGTTGGTGATTTAATAAGTACAATGTTTCTCTGAGTTCTGTGAGCCACCCTAGGAAATTGATACCACCCAAAGAGGGGGTTACTGGAACCTCTGATCTTTAGCCACTAGGTCAGAAGCACAAGTAATGAATGATAAAGGTGGATTCGTGATTGCCATATGAAGCTGTAGGACAAAACCCTTAACACCATCTCAGGATAGATAGGGTCAGAATTGAGTTAAACGATGAACACCAGCTGGTGTCTGAGAATTACTGGTTGGTGTGCAGGGGAGTTGGAGGAGGCCATGGAGAGGATGTGACCTCCAGTCGACCCAAGAACTGGGCTCAGGCAATTAGAGGCTCCTCACCCCCTCCCTGGGCTTGGAATGTATGCTCTGTCCTTCATTTCCACAGTGGGAATCATTTTCAAAGACACAGCCTTGAGAGAGTAGTGTATTGTTGAGACTATCTGGATGGTATACTGACTGAACACCATTAAGGCCTCTATATAAACTCATCATTCGGGCAAAGAGACATGGAAATCAACTTGTTTTCTGGTTGCCTAAAGCAAGCTTCCTATGTAAGCTCCCTTGCTTATTAAACCTATTGCATTCTGATTTGGAGTGGCCCTCCTTGTTCTTCAGTTTTTGAAGAATAGAGGAGATGTGCTCCCCTCCAGTTCCCAGCCTCCTACGCTAAAGTTGGAGCCATGTGACTAGTTCTGGTCAATGGACTAAAACTCTCACATTTTGTCCAAAAATTTGGTGAAGTCTCCATCCCCCATCAGATGCCAGGTTATCCTTGATGCCCAATGTAATCGATGGTGGAGTTAAAAGATAGCAGAGGGCCCGCAGCTCACAATAGACCTCATATGAATGAGAAAAAAAAAAAAGATTACTTTTTTTATTCCCCCCTCTTAGTCCATTCAAGCTTCTAAAACAGAATATTATAGACTGAGTGGCAGGGTGCCAGAGTAGCTCAGTTGGTTGAGTGTCTAGCTCTTGATTTCAGCTCAGGTCACAATCTCATGGTTCGTGGGACTGATTCTCACATTGGGCTCTGCACTGACAGTACAGCTTGCTTGGGATTCTCTCTCTGCCTCTCTCTTTCTCTCTCCTTCTCTCTTTCTCTCTCTCTCAAAATAAATAGAAACATTAAAAAAATGAATACTATAGACTGAGTGGCTTGTAAACAACAAATATGTATTGGTCAGAGTTCTGGAGACTGGGAAGTCCAAATCAAAGTGCTGGCAGCTTTGGTGTCTGGCATGTGGTTTCTGGTGAGAGTTCATAGATGGCTGTCCTCTCCCTGTCTCCTCACATGGAAAAAGGTGGGATTCCTTCCACTGGGGTCTCCTATAATCCATTCATGAGGGCTTCCCACTTAAGACCCACTAACCTCCAAAGGCCATAACATCGCGAGTCAGGTTACAATATTTGTATTTAGGGGAGCCAGGGACACAGATTTTAGGTCCACAGCAGCCCCTGAAACTTGGGGCTTCTCTCTCCTGAATTAACCCATTCTACTAATATAGGACAAAGAATCATTTCATATGCTAACAGGCCTTCTTCTCTGCTGTAAAGTAGAGCCACAGCTACTTAACTGCCCTGATATAAGCAGGTATTGATATGGTTTCCTTTTGCCTCACTTCTTGCCAAATTCTTTGTATTATCAAAGAATAAAAGAGGTTCTTGGCCAACTGCATCGTTTTCAGGCAGCGAGCTCCCATTTAAGTCAGTGACAATACCTCAGCCATGACAGTAATGGGGACACCTATTAAGGCCTTCAGAGGCAATTTTCCTAAAGTAAAGGTGACAGTCATTTGCCGAACACAGTGGAAGACTAGATGTTCTTCTGTAATTCAGTCTTAAACCTCCGGTGTTATTTCTCAATCCCAAAGGGCCAAATTCTATTTATGTCCACTTCCACCCTCTGTCATCGCCACCATACAACCTGCTGAATGCCCACTCCTAGGAAGCTCACCATGACAGCCCCGATGGCCAACGGGAAGATGCCAAGTGGCATTTTTTCAAGACCTTTTCTCTTATTTAAATAAACTGAGGAGACAGCGCCTGGGCAACTTTGTGGGAATTTGATATCCCCAAAAGAGTCTAGCTACACAAAAGAGTGTCCTCAACAGTATTTAAAATGTAGAGAGTTAGTTCTATGTTTCAAAAGCAGAACCTTCAAAAATAATAATGGCTTACGTGCAATCGATTTTCTTGGTCATGCATTGACTTGCTGCTAATTTATAGTTTGCAATTACTTGCTTTGGCAACTCACGGCGTATGTAAAAATACAGTGGAGATAGAGACAGTGCTTCCTCTGAAGTTTCCCCATTACGTTGCCTATATCAGGGGGACGAATAGTCT
The DNA here is from genome assembly GCF_003009895.1 of Hyaena hyaena. Classification (NCBI taxonomy): domain Eukaryota; kingdom Metazoa; phylum Chordata; class Mammalia; order Carnivora; family Hyaenidae; genus Hyaena; species Hyaena hyaena. The sequence goes on from NW_024082488.1 coordinate 151,171, forward strand.
TAGCAGAGGAGAGGAGTCTCCTTTTGATGTGCTGCAGCTACAGCAGTTGGTAGCAGAGAGCCCCAACTGTTGGATCTTCACTAACCTAGGAAGAAAGGACCACTGGAATGCAGGCTGACCAGACAGAAAATGGAATTTGGAGGATGATTTTGTCCATCTTTGCCTGCATCGCCATTCTTCATTCACCCGTTACTCTTCACACCCCCCACCAGGACCATTAGGTGCCCATGCTATGGCTGCCTACAGTTTCCATTTTAGGCAAAACTAGCCAACAGACTGGCTGGAGGTCCCTGGTTCTTTTTAACAGTATTGCTATTAGCAATATTAAATGGCAATAGTAACGCTTAGAACATTCACTTGTCGATTCTCGGCTAAGACCTCCCTGTAATAACAGATGAATGGGAGAAAAATGAAAAGAGGCTTAATAACACGTATACCTCCTGCATTCATGAGACATAACCAGGAAAATTGAGCGCCTTCTTGAAAAAGACCAAGCTTTCACCTTAAATACTATCTTCAGCTAAAGACAAGAGAAAGATGTTGGATGAGCCAGGACAGTTATAGGAATTCTGTGGAAAGTCACCAGGAAAAGCATGCCAAACAGAGTAAGGTTCTCATGCAGACTTAAGTCATTTGCCTTCTCTACAGATAAGAGTTTCTAGGGATTTAGAGTCATCCCTCTCTTCCTGGTTTGGACAGAGAGACACTCTTACAAATGAGGATTTCTCTGATAATAGTAAATGTCTCTTACAAAATGTTTATGTCTAATCCTTTTTCAGAGCTTTATCTGCTCTTTCTTAAAAACAATCAACTCATGATAATCCTTATGCCAAAGAGATATATATTTGGGGTGGCAATTTTTGCTCCCCTTCAAGCAGAAAGTATAGGTATCCCCCTCCTAATCCTTGGAAATCCCTTTGGAGCTCTCAGCGGGACAGCTACTGCTACTTAAGATCTGAGCACTTCTTGCTCAGAGAGCCTGGAAGAAATCTGCAGCAATGTCCCTGCATATCAAGCTCCATCTCACACAGTGGGTACTGAAAGGGCCTTAGTTAAGGACTAACTCCTTTGATTAAGGAGTTAGCCAATGAAAATACTGAGTGAGTGGTGAGGGAATTAATAACTATTGCTTCCTGGTTTTTAGCTACTTGCACATTTATGGTTTCCTTTAATCCTTACAACAATTGTATGAGCTGTTGTTATTCCCATTGTGCAGATGAGGAACCTGAACAATGTCTTCTTTGCCACAGCCAAGTTCACTGCATTGCGTTTGCCTTGAGCTAGTTCTCCCCAAGACAGAATCTGAAACAAGGACTTGTGTTCAGGAATTCTATTTGGGAGGGAAGAGGAGAATCAAGGAGAATGAGATAGAGGAGGGGGAATAGCAAATAAAAAGATGCTTTATGGGATGGGTCACTGCCAAAGTCAGCTCAGGATCTCTCCCTGAAGGTCATTCTGAAGGTTTATGAAATGCTCAAAATCTCCCTGAATGACAAGAATTTCTTCCCAGGAACCTAGCCCCCAGTGGCTGAGGTTCCCACTAGGAGGTGTCAAATTTTCTACTCTTCAGGCCCACACAAGCTTGCATCTAATAAGACTCCCATGGGATGGGGCCTGGGTGACTCAGCTAGTTAAGTGTCACTTCAGCTCAGGTCATGATCTCACAATTCATGAGTTTGAGCCCTGCATCAGGTTCTTTGCTGTAGAGCCTGCTTGGGATTCTCTCTCTCTACTACTCCCCTACTTGAGCTCTCTTTCTCTCTCTCTCTCAAAATATAAACAAACTTATATAAAAAAAAAAAAAAAGACTCCCATTGGTGTTCCATACCACACAGTGTCTATAAAGCTTTGGATTAAAACTATGTAAAAACAAACAAACAAACCCAAACAGACCCAAAATGGTGTCACTTAGGCTAAGTCACAAAAGCAGGCCTTAATACCTAATCTAACTGCAGTTCCAACCTCCCCTAGAAATGTAGTCTTAACCAGTCAGTCAGGAATTTTCTGAATATCACCAAAGAGGTAATCTGTCACATGGGCCCTCTCTGTCCCCCAAATGAAGATGTGATAATCCACCTATTAAGACTCCCCTGTGCTTCCTTCTAAGGGAAGGTGGCCTTGCCTGGGACAATCCTTTCTTTTCAATAGCTAATAACTTCCTTGTTCCACCTTCCTTCCTGTAAAAGACTTCCCTTTTGTAGAGCTCCTGCCATTTACCAAATGGGTTGCTGCTGGTTCCTGAATCACTTAATAAAGTCCCCTGGATCTTCGGATTTACTCAGTTGAATTGTTCTTTAACAAGTGAAAGGCCTGGGGCTCCTGCTTGAGGTGAGATGCTATAGATGCTATGACGTGAGTCAAGGTTGGTACAGGATATTTCTAGAAGGAGCTCATTTTTCCTGGGCATGTCCCATGTATGCAGGAAGTATACATGTTATCAAACCTCTGCTTGTTTTTTAATCTATTAATCTGTTATATTCCTGGAGCCAAGGACCTAGGTCTCAGCCAAGAACCTAGAAGGGAAGAGGGAAAAGTATTTTTCCTCACCTACACCCTATATAGAAAAAGACTCTATATAAATTCCTCAACATCTGAACAGACTATGGATGGGTTCTGATGAACAGAGTGAGCTCAAAGAAAAGTGCAGTGAGGGAAAAGGTGACAGGCAAAATAATAATTTCCTCTGGAGAAATGCACTGCCCTGTGTGCAGATTATAAAGCTGGAAGGAAGCAGGCACAACTCCAGAGACTGAGGAGTAAATCTTCAACCTTCTTTGAGAATTGTAGACTTCTTTGAGAACTGTAGACTAGTAAGTTGTGGGGAGGGAGAAATACTTCCTCTAAGGATCTAACAAAGAGTCAATTAGGGGCATGGTGGGGCATAGAGATGTCAGAGAATGCGAGGTAAGAAAGTGTATCAGTCCCATCCTTCCCAGCTGGGAATGGGATGGATCAAACGACACTATATCAATCAATCCGGACTGGTTTGAGGTTCTCATCAGATGCCTCTCACCACCAGGTCACATACAAAATAATAATATTTAGTATTGGCTTTATATGTGCAAGACAATGTGCCAGGCTGTGCATGTTATCTCCTTGAATTATAATGCCTTTTGAATTGATTCTGTAATTATTCCCATTTTGCAGATGATGCACTTGAAATTCATCGTGTTTGTAGTATCTTGCCTTGCGTGGGTGTATTTGGGCATCTTGAGACAGAATTTGAAATCATGACTCTCATACTAGAGCCTATGCATGTAACCACTTGAAAAACACACCTGAGAAAGAGTCCTTCATATTTCCGGAATCCAGCATGTCTGGAGTAAGCCTTCGTACCTGTCTGCCCGCTAGTAATGGTCTGAGCCCCCACTATTTGCCCTAATGCACATACCTGGGATACTGCCTTGGTTTACCTTCGGGTTTTACACTTTGTCCCGTGTCCTGAGCACATTGACTCTTTCCCTGTTTTTTTCTGAGGTTGGGATGATACAGGTAATATGGGGTATGGGTGAAGGTAGACTTTACCCATGACTGGCTTTTTTCTGGTGAGTTTCCCATTAAGAGTGGACAGTACACCTTGATTTAGTTCAGTCTGTGCTCTCTCCAAACCTTTTTCATCTTCTGGAAAACAGAGAAACTTCAAGATGTACCTTTGGGAAGGGCTTGAGAACACCCCTTTGTCCCAAATCCATACCACGCCCCACACATGTGCCTCAGGGAGACAGCTCTGAAGTCTCTAAATGCTCTATGAATCTAGCCAGAGTGGATTTTTAAAATTTATTTTTATTTATTTTGAGAGAGAGAGCTAGAAGAGCAAGCTGAGGAGGGTCAGAGAGAGAGGAGAGAAAATCCCAAGCAGGCTTCACACTATCTGCCCAGAGCCCAAGGGGGTGGGAGTGGAGGTCTCAAACATAGGTACCGTAAGATCAAGATCTGAACCAAAACCAAGAGTTGGTTGTTTAACTGACTGAGTCACCCAGGCACCCCAGCAAAGTGGATTTAAATTCAAACTTTCACTTACTTTTTCTAGTGGCAAATCCCTAACCCTCTCAGCTTTATGTTTTCTTTTAGTAAAATATAGGTGAGATTATTTAACTCAAATAATTGCTATAGTGACTGTAGATAAAATATGCGCAATAATGCAAAGTAGGAGTTTCTTAAATAGGGGAAAACGTCCCTTTTCCCCTATTTATCATCCCATTTCATCCACCTGCATGAAACCTTTGGGAAAATCCTAGTGGAGTCTATGAATTACTTATTTAGTTTTTTAAATAAATGTAAAACTTCACCAATAGAGGAAGACAGAACTCCCCTTTTCTTTCCCTAGAAGACATTACAGTCGAGTTTCAGTATATGTCTTTGGGCCCACCCAAATTTACAAGGCTTCCTAAAACTAAAAAAATCTGATTAACAGATTTATAATGAAAAGCATTTTTATGTGTTTCAATATTTCTGCTGGTTTCAAACCTTGTGGGTCTGGTCTGGGGAGCGCTTCACAGTTAATAAAAATTAACATTGATGAACCTCTCTTCTCGTTAAAAAAAAAAAATACAAAATGTCATTTCTGAGAAAATTTGGTGCTCAATAGCCCCACCTACTGGAAAAAGATGCACGGCACGGGTTTTTCTGCCTCTGTAGCTTTAGAAAAACGTTAAGAATGGGAGGGAAACTTAGGGATGAATGAGTCCCATTCTTCCTATTTTACAGATGAAGTTACTGAGTTTGGCTCCGATGGATGTGAATTTCCCAAACTTGCAAGTTCAGTTGGGGACCGCCGAGGAGGATTTGTACAGCTACTTTGAATGTATTCCTTTTGACTGCCAACATGCCAATCCAGTGGACATGAAACATACAGTGATTGTTTCTGATCAGATGCTCCATTTACCTAGCATTCTAGAGCTTAGAAAGCATTTTCTTAGATACTGTTCTAATTACACCTTATAATCACTCTGTGATCGTACTATCATTCCCCAAGGTCACACAGCTGGTAGGAGACAACTCAAACACCAGCTCAGGACTCCAAGCTCTGCCTTTCCTGTTAGACAGCAGTCTTGTTTTCTTTCCGTTTTTTTTTTTTTTTTTTTTTTTAATTCTCAAGTTAGTTAACATACAATGCATTCTTGGCTTTAGGGTAGAACCCAGGGATTCATCACTTACATAGAACACCCAATGCTCATCCTAACAAGTGCCCTCCTTAAAGCCCATCACCCATTTACCCCACCCCCATCAACCCTCAGTTTGTTCTCTGTGCTTAAGAGTCTCTTGCGGGCAGCTGGGTGGTTCAGCCCGTTAAGCATCCGACTTCACTCAGGTCACAATCGTGCAGTTTGTGAGTTCAAACCCTGCATCCGGCTCTGGGCTGACAGCTCAGACCCTAGAGCCTGCTTTGACTCTGTCTCCTCTTCTGTCCCTCCCCCACTCACATTCTGTCTCTGTCTCAAAAATAGATAAACATTTAAAAAAAAATTTTAAAGTCCCTTGTGATTTGCCTCCTTCTCTGTTTTTATCTTATTTTTCCTTCCCTTCCCCTATGATCATCTTTCCTTTGGGGGCCTGCGCAGAACTGCCCCTAAGGAACTATGGGAAGCTGCAGTGGTAATTTGTCCTATAGCCATTTTGATTCACTGTTCAACTGTCAAATGTCTACCCTGGCGGTGTCTTGTTGGAGGCAAATTGTCCTCAGAGACTGAGATTGTCTTTGCCAATAATTAATTCAACACAGTTTCACTGCGGGAGTTATAATTTATAATGAAAATATTTCACAAGCCAATAGGATCCAGGATAATGTCTCTTAATAAGTCAATAAAGAAATAGCATCCTACAAACCAACAATAGATTAATTACACAATTGTTTCAGGCAAAGGGGGGAAGAAAGAAATAAAATCCAAATTTATTGGTGTACCTTTCTATGAGATGGTTTTCTGAAGAGTCAGTCGTTCCAAGTAAAAGCTGGGTATCAGCTGCTGGATTGGGGCCCTCCACGCCAGGACAGGTAGCCAACGGCGTGGCCCCTGTGCTGACAGGTAAGGTGGGCTGCTCCGAAGGTTAGTGCCCCAGGGACTGTCACGATGCTTGCACCCCTGCCCTCAAGGAGAAGCCTCAGCAAGGCAGAAACAGATGTCCCTACTCGTCCGGAGACGGCTGACCGGTTTAACGCCACTGCCAACCGGGAATGGCCCGGCCAAGGCAGGAGCATCTCAGGATCTTCAGAGAGCTATTTAGGTCAGCAAAGAGGAGCCTTGGCTCAGCCAAACACTCTCAAGTTGCCGGTCAAATCTCTCGGTTTTAAAGGTTTAAAAGCCCATCACATGAGGGACACCGGACACCACTTCTGTTACTATGAATTTGTCAATGACACGGTGGTCCTCTCCACTCCAGGTGTGAGAATTTGATGAGAAAGTCCTAAGATTCGGCTTCAAAGCAATTTTACGAAAACAAATTATTCAATACAAGTTCAAACTGCAAACAGCTTTGTCCAAAGCAAGCTTTCAAATCACGGATTTGAAAGCATAAGGAGTCAGTGCACGCAAAGGCCAGAACCAATTGACATCTCTCTGGGTGGTTATCAACACTGCTGGTAAAAGTTGCTATTTTTTACATACATATATAGTGAAATAAATCCAGGAACAAAGGAAAGAATAGAAGACAATGAAGATAATGCAAGTAGGGCTCAAATCAGATACATTTTTTTTTTTCATATGCATGGGATTTTCACCCAATTCAAGGAAAAGACACTTGCAGATAAAGGAGATTAGCCATTTGAAGATGCAATCACATATGATTTTGTAATTGTAACCAATCTCTCCACCTGAGAATGCTTGAGAATTCCCCTAATTCATTCCCCTTCTGGAGGCAGGAGAACAAGAGAATACAAGCAAACACCACTAGATGTTTCTGAAGCATTTAACAACACAGTTGCCTGCACACTGCCTCATTTACTCCTAATAACAAATCGTCAAGGAAGGCAAGTCCAGTATAATCATTAACCCTATTTGACAGCTTGGTAAACTGAGTCTCCCAAAAGTTAAATAATTTAGACACAGAGAAGTGGAGAACAGCTATATAATATAATGGCAGTGCCTTCCTTACTAAAATTTTAAAATATATTGGCATGCTCTTATACATGTTTTTTTTCTTATACATAAGAGTTTATGTTTAACTCTAAAATTGACCAAAAAATACTGAAGATCTGAGAAGGGCGGGGGAGATCCCATAATCATGCAGCGTATATTCATTGAACACCTACTGTATTATGTGTTAGGCACTGGTCTAGATGTTGAGAACATAGTGTTGATCAAAACAGATATGGTTTCTGATCCATGCAACTCACAGTCTTCAGAGATACAGAAACACAATAAACAACTCAACAAATAAGCCTATGACTGCATACAACGAAATGTCAATGGAATGATAATAAGCAGGCCAATCTGATGGGAGAAAAAATGGAAGATCAGGAAAAGCCTATGGAGCAGTGATATTTAAGCTGAAAGCTAGATGACTGACAGTTGATATCATCTGTATTTAGGAGTAAAAGTGTCCTAAGTAGAAGAACAGCAATGCAGAGACTCTGAAGTTTGAATGGGTTCAGTCTGAAAGAAGTTAGAGAGTCGACAGCAGTGTGATTTCAAGGGGAAAATGGCCAAGAGAGGAGTTTGGACACAGACAAAGACATCCTTGTCTTGGACTTTGGATTCTATCCCAAGGCCAATGGAAGGACATTGGAGAATCTTACATGGGAGAGATATGATCTCTCTTATGCCTTAAGAGGTCATGCTGGCAGCTTGTGAAGAGTAAACAGGGGGAGTGTGGGGGAACGTAGAAGCACAGAGTACATTTAGATGTTACAGTGGTGGTTCTGGAGAGAAATTCCAATGGTGAGGATTAAGGTGATGCACATATACATGTAAAGAATTATACTGGTTCAGACCGTAAATCTTATAAGACAGTGCTGGTATATCAGACTTGAGGAGTGGAGGGATACTCTTAGGTCTTTAACTTGAGCAACTAGATTTGATGGTGACAACATTCTCTGATGGCACTATCGGCATTGATACCTCTTGGGGCAGGGGAAAGTGAGAACCATGACTTTGGTTTGGTTCTGATGTGTTTGAGATGCATGCTAATTTAAGTGGAAATGGCAAAGTGGGAGATATCTCAGCCCAGAGCTCAGTGAGAGGTCAGGACCGACTGGAAAGGTGAATTTGGGAATCATCACCGTATGGGTGATACCTGAAGTTCTGATACTAGATGAACTGCTTTTAGGAGAAAGGACAGAAAGAGAGGACAATAGTGTCCAGAAACCAATGTCTGGAGCACTCTAATATTTAGAGGTCAAGGAAAAGAAGAAGAGGTAGCAAGGAATTTGAGGAAGGACAGTCAGGAGGCCAGGAGGAATATCTGAGGATGTGGCATCAGGGGAGCCCAAGGAAGAGAGTTCGAACACGAGTTGATGGTCAACTCTGTCAAAGACTGATGAGAAGTCAAGTAATAGGAGAAAAGTTACCCAAGAATAAGCTACCCTGGAGTCCTTGAGAAGCACTGTGGGGAAGGCAACAATGGGATGTGGAATTTATGCAGGAAGAAGAACCAAGAAATGCTCAGAGAAGAAGGCAGCAGGGAAACTGCGTTCAGCTAGAAGATTCCACCACACCGATAATGATCAGATTTGGGTACACTAATTTCTCATTTCTCGCTATGCCCAAGTTATGCAAACTGCTCTGTATCTTTTCCCTTGACATTATGTTGGCATCAGCTCACCAAGTTACTGTAGATTCTATATCCAGAGAATCTGGAATGGACCCATAATGTCCCACTGAAGGAATTGGCCACCGTTTGTGTATTCTTTGAGCATTTCTGTTGCCTTTAACCTTTTTGCTACTAGAAATGGGTATTTTTGTGCATTAGTCTTTTCCATACTTTGGACTATTTCTTTCGGTCCCTGTCCTAGATTGGCAAATTGCCAAAAGGCTTTTCCAAATGACCTTACTGATTTAAAAAGTCACTCACAATGCATGACGTTATTTTATTCACCGTCTTGTCATCACCACTGAGCCCAATTATCTGGGGGAGGTGATAATTAAAAGGCGAATCAAGCACTGTGATGTTTTACTTCCTGTGTCTCAGGATTATCTGCGACAGTAGTTTTCTGTTTGTTTTCTAGCTGGGACACATCTGTTTACGTTCTGGGCTTGCGTATCTATTAGGGCCTTGGCATGTTGCTTTGTTTGTTTAAATTGTCAGTGGGAAGGACCCCAACTTTTTAGTGAATATAGTTTCCTGAGCCTGTCATTTATCTTACTATCTTAGTTCAGTGTTTGCTTTTTTTGTGTGCGTCGCTTATGGAAGCTTTTAATTTTGATGTAATTACATACGCTGATCTCATGAATGCTGAATTATCTTAATGCATCTTTTCTCCTTCACAGATTGTCTGTGATAAAATCTTACCCCAGACTTTAAGACTGTCTTCCCCTTCCACTCCTTGGCATATGTTCGGGGAAAGCAGGCTCATTTAATAATATTGTTAATTTAGAGTGCTCGTATATGTATATATCAGTCAAGAACCAGCTGTGCTGCCAAAATAACCATCTAATAAAATTCCTTATAAAAGGCAAATGGAGTAAAGGTTTTTTTTTTTTTTTTTAATCTATGCTCAAAATAATGCTAGAGTTCTCTTGGTTTATTGGGATCCAGAACTTCCACAGAAGGAAGGATTGTGTATCAGGATAAACACACAATGAATGGAAGAGGTGTGGGTGCTCAGTTAGTACATCCCCCCCCCCCAGAGCTTCTGCTGCATATTCTGTTACTAATAGACGCCACTGTTTACAGAGGACTTACCATGAGTTAAATACTTTGCATGTGTTATTGCAATGCTGTCAAAAGCCCTTCCAGATAAGTGTTCTTAGCTTGATTTTGCAAAGAGTGGTGCAGACAGGAATCTAGACCAGGTGTGTTTGGCTCCCAAACTTACTCGCATAAGCCCTAAGCTTTCTCTTTAATGTTGGCCCTGCCAGCGGTTCTGAATTTTGGCTGTAAGACCTTCCCTCATTGGTGACGGTCAGACTGTAGGGATCAGACTGACCTCTCTTCTCGAGAACTGATCATAATTACCTTGGACTTCTGAACTTCTCCTTTCTTCTTGGACTTCCGACTCACCTCCTGGCTCTGCCCCTCCCCGTAGGGGACAAGAAACAATCAAACTCTTAAAAGCACAGGATTGCTTCAGCAGAACACAATTAAAGATGCAGAAAATATTACTCTGTGAACAATAACTATTCTGTTAGATTAAGTATTATTTTTATGGCAAATATGTGTGGTGAATGCCTCCTACCTCTTTGATAATTGTCAAACTATATTAAAAAGCTAGTGGTATTAAGATTTTATACTTTAAGAGTTATCTACAATTATAGCAATCAACTTCACCTCTATTCCCAGCCCCATATTGTAGCGATGAGAGGCATATAGTCAAGAGACTTCACCAAGGTCACCATATTTATATGCAGAACTGGGACCAGAGTTTGACTTTCTTCCTGTTCATTAATCTGGCTGCTATTGCCTACTGGTTTCTCCATTCAGGCAAGGAGAAAAGGAAAGGAACTGAAAGTTATGGGGCAACTCTTTTGCATTTGGCATCTCACTGAACACTTTATAGAAATCACCCCATTTAATCCTCTAAATATTAGTATCCTCATCTCCACAGTACAGATGAAGAAGATGAGGCAGAGAATCGAATCAGCTGCTGTATCAATAAGTGATAGGACCAGGATCTGGATAATCTGAATATTCGTATATCTCTGTGCAGTACACATTGGCATCTAATAGCAACCAGGAGACTCACACAGGGACCCAGCCACACAGCCCACTCACATCAGAAGGCAACTCCCGGTGCAGCAACTGACTCTCCTCCTTACAGTATTCCAGGGATGAACTGTCCTTGACAAACACTGAAAGGCCCATGATCAGTGGCCTGAGTAGAACCCCACATTCAGAAGGGGAGAAGCTAGAATAATCAGGAGGATAGTGGCTACAAAGATGGGGCTTGGAGGCAAGGCTGAAGCAATTGGGCTTATTTAGTCTCAAGAGAAGCAAAAGGGTTGACTTGATCGAGGTTTTCAGATATCAGGTGTTATGCTGAAGATGGTGACCAGCTATTTCTTGTCATCTCTGAGGATACCATCTGAGAAATCTGCATTAGGTTTCAGAAAAAAAGAAAAGGCATAACTGCTCTGCAAAGAAGGTGGACAGACCATGGGAAGGTGACAAAGTCTTATTTGGAGAAGCACATTCATCAGGTTCTTGGCAAGAACTAATTCTATGTCAGGTTTGTATAGACTGAGTGAGGTGATGATGTCCCTTCTAGTCTATTATGTCCAAGAGCCTAGAAATTTATAGATACTAAAGAATTTGTCAGAAATGTAATAATGAAGATAAATAAGCATAAATGATGATGGAAGTGGACAACTATTATTTTCTACCCAGCAACCTGCATTCTTATGAGGACATCTCTACCCCTGCTGGTTCTCTTGAGATCAGCTCCCCTCCCATGTTCTTCACATGCCTCGAACGGGAGCTGCATGAGCTAAGCCTCTGGACACCTATGGTTGGTCCAAAAGTTGGGCCAATGAGTCCCTTCCCTAAGGGTTTTAGGTTTGGAGAGGAAGGACTCATGCCAGAAACACTGACCTTGGAAAATATATGAAAAGCTGGGGAGCTACCATTTGGCATCTATTACACATGGTGAACCTCAGAAATGTATCAGGGATGGGAATGGAGAGCACCTCGCTTAGAAAGAGGGAAAAAATAGACAAATCAGATGGGGAAAGAGGAGCAAAGGTTATTGGTCAAAGATCTTATTACCGTTCACATCTCTGATTGTAATTTCTACTGAGGTGCAGATACATTCCTATCCCATGCAATCCCAAGACTGTTTACAAATAAATTGTGCTTTTCTTATGCCTGTTTGAGTTGGCCTTCTGTCATGTAAATCCTGAGAGTGTTTCTAATACTATAATAACATCGATGATGGGATGATGGTGAGAATCACGACAATGATAATCAGCACCAATGATGCAATCAATGTTTACATTATAATTTCTTCCTTTCTATCTCTGTATTTTTATAAATACCCTTTTGTTCTTTGGATACTGAAGGTGTCATGTTGGGATAGAGAAGACTGAAGTCAATTAAAGATCTCACTATGAGAGCTAGAGTAACAGAACTAGAAACAAAACAAAATAAAACTCTGATTCTACCTGAGAGAAAATGCAATCGTTTTTGTGGAGTAGAACACAAAATGATTCTTTGCTCTTAGTGTTGTTTGAAACCTAGCACAGCCCAGCCCCAGATCTTGCTATTTTGTACGTTGCTCAGGCTGTTGACTCATCAAATAGTCTTAGGTCTACCTGACGCCAGAGTTCGGCACTGACTAGTAGTACTTTCTTCTCTTCATACTCAAAAGGCTCATCTTCTGCATTTTCATCAAGTCTTTGCTCAAATGTCTATTTCTAACCCCCCCTCCCCAGTGGTAAATGAATTATTAGAATTGATGGACTGGGAGAATGTTTGACACTTTGGGAGAATGTCTGACACTCCCCGGTGAGGGGAGTGTAAGGATGAGAATGGCTCTGGATGGAGGAAAACCTGTGTCCCATGACTGGCCAAACAATGAGCTGAAGCCTGTATTTACCATTTCTTTCTCACCATAGCCCAAGTGTGTAGACAGCACGATTCCTTGTTTTTTATAACAGGCCAGATTCTGAGAGGGAACTTGCCCAAGGTGACATAGCTAGTACGTGACAGGGCTGGAAACCACATTTTTGTCTCTCATGTCCTGAACTCACGGCCCCATGCCACTTTCAACACAGTTATTGTCCTTCCCACATGTAAGAAAGTAGAATCCTCAACCATTGTCTCAACCCTCCAGACACCAGGGCCCAGGAAAGATCAGCAAGCACCCAGTTTAAGAACCTATCTGGTGAACCACAAATGAGGAAACTGAAACCTAGAGAGGGGAAGGGACTTAGCTGCAGTCTGTTGGCCAGCTAGAATCTCAGATGGAGTCTCCTAACCTTACTTCCAGTGTTTTCTTCTGCCCTAAACCACTACAATCCGTGCATTAGGGACAGTGCACGGAAAGGGCATTTCAGTCCTTATCTCTAAACAATCCCACCCTAACTTCACAAACTGGGTGGAGCCCAGGGTGATAAATTATGGCCCTTAGTGCAACTGGCTTTCTCCTCCAAGCTGCTGACTGCCTCCTGCAGTTTTTGGGTCTGGAGGAGGGATCCAACGTGGCACATGTCTAACGAAACTATAGAGGAGCAGGTGACTGACATAAACAAGTTTATTTGCTCTTGAAATGACCTTAATTACACCTCTCAAGAGATTTCCGCTTGAAGAAATTGAACAAAAAATAGGCGGGTGAATGGGTATATAGTGATGCAACTCAGACAGGTTCAGCAGTTATACTCATGGAGGCTGGAGAGCTGCGCCAGCCAGGAGCAGACAGAGCGGCCATGGGGTTAGAGACAGGCCTTGCTGGCGAAGGTATCATTTTCATCACAGACAGTTCTTGTTCCTCCCTCACCCTGAAAGTGGGTATCCCTGAGGCTGGGTCCCACAAAGCCGTGAATATTGAAGCCACTTGAGGATGATCTAGTGCAAATTCCAATCCAATGCTGCCCCAGCTCAGATTATCCCTAACAGATCCTTCGGCCTCTGAATTTCTCCAGTGTCAAGTCCTGTCCCCATTAGGTGGTGGAGGGCACAGAAATGAGGGCCAGACTCCAAGATGTTAAGGACTGAGTTTAAATACAAGATTCTTAGCTGGTAAACTGATTGGGTCCCAGTATCATATCTCTCAGATCCTTAGTTTATCTGCCTGTGACATGGAAATACTATATCAGAACTGGTGGGATGATTTGGTGATAGAATATCTGGACCATGCCTGACAACATTGCCTGATATTTAGCTTTTGTTCAACCTGGGCTACTTCTTTTCTTTCTCTTCTCTTCCAATATAGTCTTTCTACAATATCATGTAGTCTCAAACAATATCATGCAAGTTAAGTGTTTACAATAGCACGTCTTTAGAGGTTACTTCTCTTTTAAAGTTTTTTATTTATTCTGAGAAAGAGAAAAATGCATGTGTACAAGGTGCAGGGGAGGAGCAGAGAGAGAGAGAGAGAGAGAGAGAGAATCCCAAGCAGGGTCTGCACTGCCAGCACAGAGCCTGATGTAGGGCTTGAGCTCACAAACCATGAGATTATGACCTGAGCCCAAAGAGCCAGATGCTTAACAGACTGAGGCACCCTGGCACCCGTTTAGAGGTTACTTCTAAGTTTATAACTTGGCCCTGATTTTTTCCAAATGTTTTCCCTAATAGCTCATCTATTCAAAGTGGACCCCCACCTGAATGTCCCTCTGGCACTTCCAACGAGCTTAACTTGTTAGTTATCAGACTAAGCACATGGAAGTCCATTTTCATTATGTCATAAACTCTTTCTCTCCTTTCTCCTTCCTCAGTGCTCAGCTCCGCTAGCAGGCTCATCATTGTCAGTCTGTACCTGTTTGTTGATGGAGCTGATCAATCACACATATATATTTGGCACTAGAATCCTACAGCTCTCTCCCGATCACCATGATAGTTCTGTGATAGACACCATATTAAGCACCAGTGAATCTGTGGGTCTAATGAGACGCAAAACTTAGAGCCTATGAAGGAGATGATATAACCATTAACCATCATATCAGTGATTCACACTTGCCCACAATTGTTAACTGGTGCAGAGAGAATGCTGTGTGTTCACTAAATCCCGTTTCATGTTCTCCTTCCTTGACCAATGGAATATGAGACTCCCAGGCCCTCATGGTCCAAAGAGGTCATGTGACTATTTCTTACTCACAAACGTGAACAGAAGTGATACATATTTCTTCCAGGTTGAACCAGTGTAAATACTAAGAAATGCTCCGGGTTTTTTATTTTTTATTTTTATTTTATTTATTTATTTATTTATTTTTTGCCATAAGGAGTTATCAAGTTGAGTGTTGAGATGGTAGAATTTCCAACAGCTGGGATTTTTGAGTAGCTCTGTGTGTAGAGTCCCCCACACCAGTCTGCATTGAATATGAGCATATACAGGAAACAAACATGCACTTGCTTAGACCGCTGATATTTTAAAAAAAAATTTTAATGTTTTTATTTATTTCTGAGAGAGAGAGAGAGCATGAGCAGAGGAGGGTCAGAGAGAGAGGGAGTCACAGAATCCAAAGCAGGCTCCAGGCTCTGAGCTGGCTGTCAGCACAGAGCCCCACGCGGGGCTCAAACCCACGAACCATGTGATCATGACCGGAGCGGACGTTGGACGCTCAACCGACTGAGCCACCCAGGCTCCCCAGACCGCTGATGTTTTAAGGTTTATTCGTAGCCACAGCATAACCTAGCTTATCCTAACTACTATGGCACTTATTATGGAACTATAAAAAGGACACAACTGAAGCTGAGTAAAAGAAAACGTACTTTATTGGAGGCGAAACATACGGTTTAGAAAACTTGGCTTCTCAAAGGTCGCTATTCATCTCCCTTTTCCTGACCATATTATGTTATTTTATAACTCAGACTGTTGGTTAAAAGGCCAGGCCCCATAGGGAGGGTCCAGCAATCAGAGTGATTAATGAATAGCCAATTAAAACAAAGTAACACTTATTTCCTAGGAAACCCAGCATGAAATATTTTCTTATTAGTGTAAGTTTATACTCCCTTTTAACTTCTTAGACTAAAAATCTGTCCCCTTTGACTTTTACCACGTGTCCCTAGCAATTCTCGTCTCCGTCTCCTGGTCCTTCATTTCTAAGAATTTCTTTGGAGCTAAAATCTGAGCGCATGTTCAAATACCTTTATGGAGCAAAACGGCACAGAAAAAAGTAAACCCACCCACCAAGCTACTATGCCAAGAACTTTGCCTCTATTGTTTTATTTAATCCTTCCTGCTACCAGTGAGGGAAATGTCATAGCCTGCATGTGTACCCTGTATATTCACAAGGCAGTTGAGACTCAGTGCATTTACATGGCTGAATGAAGTGACACACACAGCAAATGACTGAGCCAATATTGCAGTCTATAAGGCTGTGATTCCAGAGCCTTTGAGCCAGGGATTAAGATTCCAGTTCTTATCCTGACTTCACCTCTACCCAGCTATCTTCAATGACAGGAATCCACTCATTCAGCCATAGAACGAATGTTGATTGAGTGCTTGGAATTTAGAGTTTGCAACTCACTTCTGCTTTCATTTGATCTTTACAATCTTCCCTTGAATTAGCTTAACACATTGGTTAGTTTTAGGAGGCAAATGGCCTGATTCTGTAACTCATTGTGTGGATCAGGCACATTTCAGCATCCCTTTGAACCTTGATTATCCCTCTGTACAATGGGAAGGAGAGATGGAGGGAGGCATTGATTGCATTGACACCATAGGATTGTTAGTAGAATTAAATCAAGTAATTGATGCAAAGTGCATCCAATTGATTGTTGAGTCTATGCTCGTGCCCAGTCAAGGTCAGCTTGGGTTGACAATGCTGTTTAGTCTTATTTAATGCAGGAGAGGGAGACTCAAGGGAAGAAGAAGTTAAGAAAGGAGAGGAAGCAGAGGTTTGTCTTTGGTGACTTTCTCATGCCACATTAGAAGTTAAGCTCAAAGTTGCTCAAAGTCAAGTTTTCTCCCTGCTTGTCCACCATTCAGCCTGCCTGACCTCAACTCTATGAGCCCGGTCATTCCCAGAAGTACAATGAACAATAATTCACCTGCATATCTCTCTTTTCAACATACAGAATAAAAAAAAATTATAGAGGCACCTGGGTGGCTCAGCCGGTTAAAAGACCGACTTCAGCTCAGGTCTTGATCTCATGGTTCATGAGTTCAAGCCCTGCATCCATCTCTCTGCTTTCAGAGCAGAGCCCGCTTCAGATCCTCTGTTCCCCTCCATCTCTGCCCCTCCCCTGCTAACATGTGTGCTCACGCTCTCTCTCTCACTCTGAAAAATAAACATTAAAAATGAAATTATATTAAATAAGGTGGTCTATATTTTCAAAATGTTGGCTGTGCTCTTTATTCATGAATTCCCATTATTATAGGGAAAGGGAGAGAACAGGTAACTATCTAGTGGAGTCAGAGAGACAGGTTGAATCTCAGCTCTGACATTTATAGTCTATGTGATTTGGAACAAGTTACTTAAATCCTGTGATAATTGGTTGCTTTATCTGGAAAATGAAGATGCCCAGTGGGTATTATTTATATTTATCTTAGAATTTTTGCAAGAATTAAATGAGAGAACATAGGCCAGTGCTGCTAGACAGAGAAAAGATCTAATAAGGCTTGTAATGCTTATTCTTGGTCTAATGATTTATGCAAAGTGCTTAGCTGCCTGCACATTACAACCCTAACTAAATGCCAGCCCTAACTCTTGGGAAAGTGTAGGCAATTACTGAAGGGAGTGGAACACCCAGGCCCCAACGGAATGACGTTTAGCGACAGGCAGCTCACTTGCTCTGGTTAGTCGTAACTTAGTAATGAATTAGTTACAGGATTAGGGCGTCATCACTGTCATAAGTTTATTAAAACCAGAGTCTCTATCACTTTGTGCGAGTAGGTCCTATAAATACTTCCCAGTTAGTCTCTGCATCTCTGGCTCTTCATGCATATTGTTCATCTCTTTCCCATTTTTGGGATGACCCCGGCCTCTCTAACCTACTTTTCCTGCCTCTTTTCATGCTCACCGCCTGGCACATTCAATCTTTAAGTCCCAAAGTAAACTTCATGCCCCTCTAAGGCTTCCTCAACGTCTCCCTGTACCCCTGCAAGAGCTGGATGGGTCTCCTCAGGCCTCTGAGTCTATAGTGCTTTAAAGGACCATTCATTATAGCATTTTCCATGTTGTATTGTGACTTTCAGATTTAGGCAAGTCATCGCTTGTGATTTTTATAAAGGAAAATGAGTAACAATTCTTCACAGAATTCCAAAAGAAAGTCCTTGATTTGAGGAAGGAGAGAAAAACTGAAGAAAGAAAATGGTTAGCTGACATCTTGTGGGAAACTTGTGCTCAATAATTATATGCACGTATACACATATGTGCATGCATGCATGCATGCGCGGGTGTTTCCTCTCAAGAATTCTATAAGATATTCTATGAATTTCTAGTTGAATTGCATATAGAATATTCTCTTGAAGAGTATTCAGATTAGATATGAGCCACATTCTGTAAAAAATAGCTTAATACAAATGGCAAATAATCTTTGCTTCATTATACCACAGATAAAATACTAATATAGGAAGAGAGAAGGGAGAGATCATTACAGTGGTGGACAGAGGTTCTAGAAAAACGTTTTGAAGGAAGTAGGAGGTTTGGAGCTGGATCTTAATGGATAAGGTGTGTGTGTGTGTGTAAAAGTGAGCTGGAAGGGGATTCCTGGAATAATAAATGGAGAAGAGAAATATGGTAGAATAAGCATCAAGACTAAGTGAGGAATGAGTTGTGGGGTATGTTGGGATAAAATGCGTGTCCATGTGTATTTCTATGTATTTATGCATGTATCTGTATGTGCACATATGTGTGGTGTGTGTGCGTTGTGCAAAACAAGGTTGGAAAGGGAAATTAGAGTCTGAATGTGAGACACTATTTGTGCTTGACAAGTTTTCTACTTTATTCTACAGGCTAGGGGAGTTAACATTTTTAAGGATGGGGTGACAAGGTAAGAGCTAAACTTCAAATCTGGGAGCTATGTTGAAGATAGAATAGGACTAGTGGGAGGGATTGGGAAAATTAGAGTATTAATTAAATAAAATTTAATTAAAAATTAAATAAAATTAGAAAATTAATTAAATAAAAATTGGAATATTAATAAAATAAAATTAAATAAAATTAAATAAAAATTAATTAAATAAAATAAAAATAAAATAAATTAATTAAATATTTATTTTAAATAAAATAAAATAAATTAAAATATGGAAAATATCAACACTTTAAATCAGAAAACTTAAATATGTTAGCATGGCTTAGTTTTTTATTTTCTTCTTAAAGTTGTATTTAAATTCTAGTTAGTTAACAGAGTGCAATATTGCTTTCAGGAGGAGTAGAATTCACAGATTCATTACTTATATACAACACCCAGTGCACATCAAAACAAGTGTCCTCCTTAATGTCCATCACCCACCCCCTCCATCCATCAACCATCAGTTTGTTCTCTATCATTAAGAGTTTCTTGTGTTGTTACCCTCTCTTTTTCCCCTCCTTCCCATATATTCATCTGTTTTGTTTCTTACATTCCACATAGGAGTGAAATTATATGAGATTGGTCTTCATCTGACTGACTTATCCCATGTAGCATAATAATTCCAGCTCCAACCACCTCTTTGCAAATGGCAAGATTTCTTTTTTTTTTTTTTGATGGATGAGTTATATTCCCTTGTATATACATACTACATCTTCTTTATCCATTCATCCACCAATGGACAGTTGAGCTCTTTCCATAGTTTGACTATTGTTGATAATGCTATGAACATTGGGATGCATGTACCCCCTTTGAATTTGTGTTTTTGTATTCCTTGGATAACTACCTGTTAGTACAATTGCTAGATTGTAGGGTGGTTCTATTTTTAATTTTTTGATGAATCACCATACTGTTTTCCAGAGTGGCTGCACCAGTTTGCATTCCCACCAGCACTGCAAGTGGGTTCCCTTTTCTCTGCACCCTTACCAACATCTGTTGTTTCTTGTGCTGTTAATTTTAGCCATTCTGACAAGTGTGAGGTGTTATCTTATCGTGGTTTTGATTTGCATATTTCTGATGATGAGCGATGCTGAGCATCTTTTCATGTGTGTGTTAGCCATCTGGATGTCTTCTTTGAAAAAGTGTCTGTTCATGTCTTCTGCCCATTACTTAACTGGATTATTTGGGGTGCTTACTGGGGAGGGTGTTGAGTTTGATAAGTTCTTTATAGATTCCAGATACAAATCCTTTATCAAATATGTCATTTGCAAATATCTTCTCCCATTCCGTAGGCTGTCTGTTAGTTTGTTGTTTCCTTTGCTAACACAGCTTGGTTTTGCCAGGTATTTTGGGCATCCACTTCCTCTATCAGTGCCTTGGCACTCAGCACTGAGCCAAATGGAAGGAATTAGGAACATGCAGATTTCATTCCAAATATCTGATGTTTTAGAAATGGAGTGGAAAACACTGTGAGCAATTGTTTCTAAGGTGTTAATGCATTCCGCTGACGTGGACAAATGTTGAATTCCCAAGTTAGGAGTGGGGCTACCCTTCCCCTCTAAGCAACTTAGAAGCTCTGGCTTCTGAAAATCATTGTTGAAATTGAATTTCAGTTCCTTTTTGAAAAATCACTGAATCTAAAAAATGGATCAAAATAGCAAACCACTTTTTAATGCAACTTTTTATTGCCATTTAGATGGATTGTCTGCGGATTACATGCGGCAATTGAAGTAAAAGTCTGTACCTATGTAGTTAACACCAGATAACTATTAACTGCTCTTAATTATACCGCTGTTATTATCTCCTCTAATCCAAATGTTTCATTCTGTGGCCTCCCTGGGGCTTTTTCTCATTAAATCGGTGGTTGTAGAGACTCACGTTTGGATTTCTTCTTTTGGTAGGCCAAGCTGTCCCTGTTTGTGGTTTCCCTCATTTTTTGGTGAAATCTTATCTCCTGTATCCCAACATCAAATATTTCCTGCTGTAGTACGTTAGGGATATTACTATTGAGTCAATATATACTATCACTTGGTCTACAGCTTCACGCAATATGGCCTCATTTAATCATCTCAACATTATTTTCACAATACATGAGCATTTCAACACGTCGATTATGCATTTTCCCATAAATCTGTTAATTTCGGGAAAATACTAGAAAACAAAGCTAGATTATCCTATTGCGAGTTGAGTACTTTTTGCCATCTTCTGGACAGGTCAGTGACATTTGTTAAAGTTCGTGCAAATTTAGTGCTGATGGTCTATCTCTATCCTTGGTAGCTGTGAGAGTAACTTCGCATAAAGCCAGTGGTGTGCTGGAACAAGCTCAGAAATTTTGCAAGTCGGTTGTTACAGTTAGCTTAAAATTGGACATGGTGGGAATATTTTCACTATGGAAGTTGGTAAACACTACAAATTTGGATTCACCCTACCAAAATGAAAGATCTGGCTGTTAAACACTTATCACCAAGCCAGTGGCAAGAACTCAATAATTCAATGGTGAAGACTATCCATTTTGTTAGTAAGCATTTCCTCTCCTTAGAACATACCATCCAAGATGAACTCTAAACCATATTGTCAATTATAGAAAATGCCACAGAATCAATGGAGTCTGAGAAAGCTCGTATTATTTTTAGAATAAATGAGAATGATCAAAGTACATCTGTGGTGAAAAATGAAATCTATAGACATAATTAATATTAAAATTATTTGAAAGAGCAGTAATTTCAAGGTTGTACTACAATTCTTAAGGCTTGTTTGCCTGATTTTTGTTGGCCACTTTAGGACTCTACACTTACTCGATGTGGATAATAGTTCCCCCACCATAAAAGTCCACCATAATATTTTCATGCTGAATTTCAGAGAGCTCAACCTCTCTTTTGGGAGCTCCCTGCTCTCAGCAGGCATGTAGTAATAAACATGCAGGCATTCCACTAACACAACTATTTCAGATGCTGTCATGAAATATTTAAGTAATAAAATTAGGTAGTATTTGGGCCTGGCAGGAAGGTAGTTGACCTCAGACTTGGATGACAATGGCACAGAAAGATTTGGAGACTGCCTGAAACAGTTTGCATATTCTTTTCTTTTTTTAAAAAAAAAAATGTTTATTTATTATTTATTAGAGAGGGGGGGATAGAGAATCCCCAGCAGGATCCAGAAGCGGGGCTCAAACTCAGGAACCATGAGATCATGATCTGAACCAGAATCAAGAGTCAGATGCTCAACTGACTGAGCCACCCAGGTACCCCTCTGCTTGTTATTTTATACTATTGGATGATCTCTGACAATTTGATTTTTTCTAAATGCTGAAGTATGCTTTTTTTAGGCTTAAAGAATGAGAAAAACCCAATACCCACCAGTATTAGGCATGTAGTTTACACATATTAGTTACTTAATCCTTATTACAGTCCTACAGAGTATTACTATCATCATTTTACATGTAGGCTAACTGAAGTTTGGAAAAGTTAAGTAATTCATGCAAAGTTATGCAACTAGTAAGTGGAAGAAAGAAAGCTAAGGGCAAAAAACATGGGAGCATAGGAATGGGGAATACATAGGGAATGAATTCATGCTATAGTGGGGCAAAAATGCATGTGTGTGTGTGTGTGTGTGTGTGTCCGTGTGCGTGTTCAAAATTTGTCTTCTTGGGGAACTGGGGTGGCTCAGTTGGTTGAACATCCGAATTCAGCTCAGGTCATGAACGTACGTGGTTATGTGCTGACAGCACAGAGCCTGCTTGGGATTCTCTCTCTCCCTCTCTCTCTCTCTGCCCCACCTCTGCTTGTACTCTCTCTCTCAAAAATAAATAAACATTAAAAATTTTAAAACGTGGGAGAGAGGGCAAGATGGCGGAGAAGTGAGGAGCTCCGTACTTACACTCGCGCCCATACATCACACAGAAAAGATCTGAAGCCATTGGAAACCTTACAAAACCTGAGAGATTGGGAGAAAAAGGACGCAGAATCCACTGAGAGAGACTTCTAACGTGAGTGCGAACC